>NW_027149984.1:0-177921 GCF_031143425.1 Pleurodeles waltl | reverse complement strand
GGCTGGGAATCTGACTGGCGGTTGGTTCTCGGGCTCTGATTGGTGGGTAGGGCTGGGATTCTGACTGGCGGTTGGTTCTCGGACTTTGATTGGTGGGTAGGGCTGGGATTCTGACTGGCGGTTGGTTCTCGGGCTCCGATTGGTGGGTAGGGCTGGGATTCTGACTGGCGGTTGGTTCTCGGGCTCCGATTGGTGGGTAGGGCTGGGATTCTGACTGGCTCTCGGGCTCCGATTGGTGGGTAGGGCTGGGATTCTGACTGGCGGTTGGTTCTCGGGCTCCGATTGGTGGGTAGGGCTGGGATTCTGATTGGCTGTTGGTTCTCAGGCTGTGATTGGTGGGTAAGGCTGGGATTCTGATTGGCTGTTGGTTCTCGGGCTCTGATTGGTGGTTAGGGCTGTGATTCTGATTGGCTCTTGGTTCTCGGGCTCTGATTGGTGGGTAGGGCTGGGATTCTGACTGGCTGTTGGTTCTCGGGCGCTGATAGGTGGTTAGGGCTGGGATTCTGACTGGCTGTTGGTTCTCGGGCTCTGATTGGTGGTTAGGGCTGGGATTCTGACTGGCTGTTGGTTCTCGGGCTCTGATTGGTGGTTAGGGCTGGGATTCTGACTGGCTGTTGGTTCTCGGGCTGTGATTGGTGGGTAGGGTTGGGATTCTGACTGGCTGTTGGTTCTCGGGCTGTGATTGGTGGGTAGGGCTGGGATTCAGACTGGCTGTTGGTTCTCGGGCTGTGATTGGTGGGTAGGGCTGTGATTCTGACTGGCTGTTGGTTCTCGGGCTGTGATTGGTGGGTAGGGCTGGGATTCTGACTGGCTGTTGGTTCTCGGGCTCTGATTGGTGGGTAGGGCTGGGATTCTGACTGGCTGTTGGTTCTCGGGCTCTGATTGGTGGGTAGGGCTGGGATTCTGACTGGCTGTTGGTTCTCGGGCTCTGATTGGTGGGTAGGGCTGGGATTCTGATTGGCTGTTGGTTCTCGGGCTGTGATTGGTGGGTAGGCTGGGATTCTGATTGGCTGTTGGTTCTCGGGCTCTGATTGGTGGTTAGGGCGAGTAGGGCTGGGATTCTGACTGGCGGTTGGTTCTCGGGCTCTGATTGGTGGGTAGGGCTGGGATTCTGACTGGCGGTTGGTTCTCGGGCTCTGATTGGTAGGTAGGGCTGGGATTCTGACTGGCGGTTGGTTCTCGGGCTCTGATTGGAGGGTAGGGCTGGGATTCTGACTGGCGGTTGGTTCTCGGGCTCTGATTGGTGGGTAGGGCTGGGATTCTGACTGGCGGTTGGTTCTCGGGCTCCGATTGGTGGGTAGGGCTGGGATTCTGACTGGCTCTCGGGCTCTGATTGGTGGGTAGGGCTGGGATTCTGACTGGCGGTTGGTTCTCGGGCTCCGATTGGTGGGTAGGGCTGGGATTCTGATTGGCTGTTGGTTCTCAGGCTGTGATTGGTGGGTAAGGCTGGGATTCTGATTGGCTGTTGGTTCTCGGGCTCTGATTGGTGGGTAGGGCTGGGATTCTGATTGGCCTTTGGTTCTCGGGCTCTGATTGGTGGTTAGGGCTGTGATTCTGATTGGCTCTTGGTTCTCGGGCTCTGATTGGTGGGTAGGGCTGAGATTCTGACTGGCTGTTGGTTCTCGGGCGCTGATAGGTGGTTAGGGCTGGGATTCTGACTGGCTGTTGGTTCTCGGGCTCTGATTGGTGGTTAGGGCTGGGATTCTGACTGGCTGTTGGTTCTCGGGCTCTGATTGGTGGTTAGGGATGGGATTCTGACTGGCTGTTGGTTCTCGGGCTGTGATTGGTGGGTAGGGTTGGGATTCTGACTGGCTGTTGGTTCTCGGGCTGTGATTGGTGGGTAGGGCTGGGAATCTGACTGGCTGTTGGTTCTCGGGCTCTGATTGGTGGGTAGGGCTGGGATTCTGATTGGCTGTTGGTTCTCGGGCTGTGATTGGTGGGTAGGGCTGGGATTCTGATTGGCTGTTGGTTCTCGGGCTCTGATTGGTGGTTAGGGCGAGTAGGGCTGGGATTCTGACTGGCGGTTGGTTCTCGGGCTCTGATTGGTGGGTAGGGCTGGGATTCTGACTGGCGGTTGGTTCTCGGGCTCTGATTGGTGGGTAGGGCTGGGATTCTGACTGGCGGTTGGTTCTCGGGCTCTGATTGGTGGGTAGGGCTGGGATTCTGACTGGCGGTTGGTTCTCGGGCTCTGATTGGTGGGTAGGGCTGGGATTCTGACTGGCAGCAGGTTCTCGGGCTCTGATTGGTGGGTAGGGCTGGGATTCTGACTGGCGGCAGGTTCTCGGGCTCTGATTGGTGGGTAGGGCTGGGATTCTGACTGGCGATTGGTTCTCGGGCTCTGATTGGTTGGTAGGGCTGGGATTCTGACTGGCGGTTGGTTCTCGGGCTCTGATTGGTGGGTAGGGCTTGGATTCTGACTGGCGGTTGGTTCTCGGGCTCTGATTGGTGGGTAGGGCTGGGATTCTGACTGGCGGTTGGTTCACGGGCTCTGATTGGTGGGTAGGGCTGGGATTCTGACTGGCGGTTGGTTCTCGGGCTCTGATTGGTGGGTAGGGCTGGGAATCTGACTGGCGGTTGGTTCTCGGGCTCTGATTGGTGGGTAGGGCTGGGATTCTGACTGGCGGTTGGTTCTCGGACTTTGATTGGTGGGTAGGGCTGGGATTCTGACTGGCGGTTGGTTCTCGGGCTCCGATTGGTGGGTAGGGCTGGGATTCTGACTGGCGGTTGGTTCTCGGGCTCCGATTGGTGGGTAGGGCTGGGATTCTGACTGGCTCTCGGGCTCCGATTGGTGGGTAGGGCTGGGATTCTGACTGGCGGTTGGTTCTCGGGCTCCGATTGGTGGGTAGGGCTGGGATTCTGATTGGCTGTTGGTTCTCAGGCTGTGATTGGTGGGTAAGGCTGGGATTCTGATTGGCTGTTGGTTCTCGGGCTCTGATTGGTGGTTAGGGCTGTGATTCTGATTGGCTCTTGGTTCTCGGGCTCTGATTGGTGGGTAGGGCTGGGATTCTGACTGGCTGTTGGTTCTCGGGCGCTGATAGGTGGTTAGGGCTGGGATTCTGACTGGCTGTTGGTTCTCGGGCTCTGATTGGTGGTTAGGGCTGGGATTCTGACTGGCTGTTGGTTCTCGGGCTCTGATTGGTGGTTAGGGCTGGGATTCTGACTGGCTGTTGGTTCTCGGGCTGTGATTGGTGGGTAGGGTTGGGATTCTGACTGGCTGTTGGTTCTCGGGCTGTGATTGGTGGGTAGGGCTGGGATTCAGACTGGCTGTTGGTTCTCGGGCTGTGATTGGTGGGTAGGGCTGTGATTCTGACTGGCTGTTGGTTCTCGGGCTGTGATTGGTGGGTAGGGCTGGGATTCTGACTGGCTGTTGGTTCTCGGGCTCTGATTGGTGGGTAGGGCTGGGATTCTGACTGGCTGTTGGTTCTCGGGCTCTGATTGGTGGGTAGGGCTGGGATTCTGACTGGCTGTTGGTTCTCGGGCTCTGATTGGTGGGTAGGGCTGGGATTCTGATTGGCTGTTGGTTCTCGGGCTGTGATTGGTGGGTAGGCTGGGATTCTGATTGGCTGTTGGTTCTCGGGCTCTGATTGGTGGTTAGGGCGAGTAGGGCTGGGATTCTGACTGGCGGTTGGTTCTCGGGCTCTGATTGGTGGGTAGGGCTGGGATTCTGACTGGCGGTTGGTTCTCGGGCTCTGATTGGTAGGTAGGGCTGGGATTCTGACTGGCGGTTGGTTCTCGGGCTCTGATTGGAGGGTAGGGCTGGGATTCTGACTGGCGGTTGGTTCTCGGGCTCTGATTGGTGGGTAGGGCTGGGATTCTGACTGGCGGTTGGTTCTCGGGCTCCGATTGGTGGGTAGGGCTGGGATTCTGACTGGCTCTCGGGCTCTGATTGGTGGGTAGGGCTGGGATTCTGACTGGCGGTTGGTTCTCGGGCTCCGATTGGTGGGTAGGGCTGGGATTCTGATTGGCTGTTGGTTCTCAGGCTGTGATTGGTGGGTAAGGCTGGGATTCTGATTGGCTGTTGGTTCTCGGGCTCTGATTGGTGGTTAGGGCTGCTATTCTGATTGGCTCTTGGTTCTCGGGCTCTGATTGGTGGGTAGGGCTGGGATTCTGACTGGCTGTTGGTTCTCGGGCGCTGATAGGTGGTTAGGGCTGGGATTCTGACTG
This sequence comes from Pleurodeles waltl, assembly GCF_031143425.1. Taxonomy (NCBI): domain Eukaryota; kingdom Metazoa; phylum Chordata; class Amphibia; order Caudata; family Salamandridae; genus Pleurodeles; species Pleurodeles waltl. The sequence goes on along the minus strand of NW_027149984.1, from coordinate 173,757 downwards.
GCTGTTGGTTCTCGGGCTCTGATTGGTGGTTAGGGCTGGGATTCTGACTGGCTGTTGGTTCTCGGGCTCTGATTGGTGGTTAGGGCTGGGATTCTGACTGGCTGTTGGTTCTCGGGCTGTGATTGGTGGGTAGGGTTGGGATTCTGACTGGCTGTTGGTTCTCGGGCTGTGATTGGTGGGTAGGGCTGGGATTCAGACTGGCTGTTGGTTCTCGGGCTGTGATTGGTGGGTAGGGCTGGGATTCTGACTGGCTGTTGGTTCTCGGGCTGTGATTGGTGGGTAGGGCTGGGATTCTGACTGGCTGTTGGTTCTCGGGCTCTGATTGGTGGGTAGGGCTGGATTCTGACTGGCTGTTGGTTCTCGGGCTCTGATTGGTGGGTAGGGCTGGGATTCTGACTGGCTGTTGGTTCTCGGGCTCTGATTGGTGGGTAGGGCTGGGATTCTGATTGGCTGTTGGTTCTCGGGCTGTGATTGGTGGGTAGGGCTGGGATTCAGATTGGCTGTTGGTTCTCGGGCTCTGATTGGTGGTTAGGGCGAGTAGGGCTGGGATTCTGACTGGCGGTTGGTTCTCGGGCTCTGATTGGTGGGTAGGGCTGGGATTCTGACTGGCGGTTGGTTCTCGGGCTCTGATTGGTAGGTAGGGCTGGGATTCTGACTGGCGGTTGGTTCTCGGGCTCTGATTGGTGGGTAGGGCTGGGATTCTGACTGGCGGTTGGTTCTCGGGCTCTGATTGGTGGGTAGGGCTGGGATTCTGACTGGCGGTTGGTTCTCGGGCTCTGATTGGTGTGTAGGGCTGGGATTCTGACTGGCGGTTGGTTCTCGGGCTCTGATTGGTGGGTAGGGCTGGGATTCTGACTGGCGGTTGGTTCTCGGGCTCTGATTGGTGGGTAGGGCTGGGATTCTGACTTGCGGTTGGTTCTCGGGCTCTGATTGGTGGGTAGGGCTGGGATTCTGACTGGCGGTTGGTTCTCCGGGCTCTGATTGGTGGGTAGGGCTGGGATTCTGACTGGCGGCAGGTTCTCGGGCTCTGATTTGTGGGTAGGGCTGGGATTCTGACTGGCGGCAGGTTCTCGGGCTCTGATTGGTGGGTAGGGCTGGGATTCTGACTGGCGGTTAGTTCTCGGGCTTTGATTGGTTGGTAGGGCTGGGATTCTGACTGGCGGTTGGTTCTCGGGCTCTGATTGGTGGGTAGGGCTTGGATTCTGACTGGCGGTTGGTTCTCGGGCTCTGATTGGTGGGTAGGGCTGGGATTCTGACTGGCGGTTGGTTCATGGGCTCTGATTGGTGGGTAGGGCTGGGATTCTGACTGGCGGTTGGTTCTCGGGCTCTGATTGGTGGGTAGGGCTGGGAATCTGACTGGCGGTTGGTTCTCGGGCTCTGATTGGTGGGTAGGGCTGGGATTCTGACTGGCGGTTGGTTCTCGGGCTCTGATTGGTGGGTAGGGCTGGGATTCTGACTGGCGGTTGGTTCTCGGGCTCCGATTGGTGGGTAGGGCTGGGATTCTGACTGGCGGTTGGTTCTCGGGCTCCGATTGGTGGGTAGGGCTGGGATTCTGACTGGCTCTCGGGCTCCGATTGGTGGGTAGGGCTGGGATTCTGACTGGCGGTTGGTTCTCGGGCTCCGATTGGTGGGTAGGGCTGGGATTCTGACTGGCTGTTGGTTCTCGGGCTCCGATTGGTGGGTAGGGCTGGGATTCTGATTGGATGTTGGTTCTCGGGCTCTGATTGGTGGTTAGGGCTTTGATTCTGATTGGATGTTGGTTCTCGGGCTCTGATTGGTGGGTAGGGCTGGGATTCTGATTGGATGTTGGTTCTCGGGCTCTGATTGGTGGGTAGGGCTGATTGGTGGGTAGGGCTGGGATTCTGATTGGATGTTGGTTCTCGGGCTCTGATTGGTGGGTAGGGCTGGGATTCTGATTGGATGTTGGATCTCGGGCTCTGATTGGTGGGTAGGGCTGGGATTCTGATTGGATGTTGGTTCTCGAGCTCTGATTGGCGGGTAGGGCTGGGATTCTGATTGGATGTTGGTTCTCGGGCTCTGATTGGCGGGTAGGGCTGGGATTCTGATTGGCTGTTGGTTCTCGGGCTCTGATTGGTGGGTAGGGCTGGGATTCTGATTGGCTGTTGGTTCTCGGGCTCTGATTGGTGGTTAGGGCTGTGATTCTGATTGGATGTTGGTTCTCGGGCTCTGATTGGTGGGTAGGGCTGGGATTCTGACTGGCTGTTGGTTCTCGGGCTGTGATTGGTGGGTAGGGCTGGGATTCTGACTGGCTGTTGGTTGTCGGGCTGTGATTGGTGAGTAGGGCTGGGATTCTGACTGGCTGTTTGTTCTCGGGCTGTGATTGGTGGGTAGGGCTGGGATTCTGACTGGCTGTTGGTTCTCGGGCTGTGATTGGTGGGTAGGGCTGGGATTCTGATTGGCTGTTGGTTCTCGGGCTGTGATTGGTGGGTAGGGCTGGGATTCTGATTGGCTGTTGGTTCTCGGGCTGTGATTGGTGGTTAGGGAAGGGATTCTGACTGGCTGTTGGTTCTCCGGCTGTGATTGGTGGGTAGGGCTGGCATTCTGACTGGCTGTTGGTTCTCGGGCTCCGATTGGTGGTTAGGGCTGGGATTCTGACTTGCTGTTGGTTCTCGGGCTCCGATTGGTGGGTAGGGCTGGGATTCTGACTGGCTGTTGGTTCTCGGGCTCCGATTGGTGGGTAGGGCTGGGATTCTGACTGGCTGTTGGTTCTCGGGCTCCGATTGGTGGGTAAGGCTGGGATTCTGACCTGCTGTTGGTTCTCGGGCTCCGATTGGTGGGTAGGGCTGGGATTCTGATTGGCTGTTGGTTCTCGGACTCCGATTGGTGGGTAGGGCTTGGATTCTGATTGGCTGTTGGTTCTCGGGCTCCGATTGGTGGTTAGGGCTGGGATTCTGATTGGCTGTTGGTTCTCGGGCTCCGTTTGGTGGTTAGGGCTGGGATTCTGATTGGCTGTTGGTTCTCGGGCTCCGATTGGTGGTCAGGGCGGGTAGGGCTGGGATTCTGATTGGCTGTTGGTTCTCGGGCTCTGATTGGTGGTTAGGGCGGGTAGGGCTGGGATTCTGATTGGCTGTTGGTTCTCGGGCTGTGATTGGTGGGTAGGGCTGGGATTCTGATTGGCTGTTGGTTCTCGGGCTCTGATTAGTGGGTAGGGCTGGGATTCTGACTGGCTGTTGGTTCTCGGGCTCTGATTGGTGGGTAGGGCTGGGATTCTGACTGGCTGTTGGTTCTCGGGCTCTGATTGGTGGTTAGGGCTGGGATTCTGACTGGCTGTTGGTTCTCGGGCTGTGATTGGTGGTTAGGGCTGGGATTCTGATTGGCTGTTGGGTCTCGGGCTGTGATTGGTGGTTAGGGCTGGGATTCTGATTGGCCGTTGGTTCTCGGGCTGTGATTGGTGGTTAGGGCTGGGATTCTGATTGGCTGTTGGTTCTGGGCTGTGATTGGTGGGTAGGGATGGGATTCTGATTGGCTGTTGGTTCTCAGGCTGTGATTGGTGGGTAGGGCTGGGATTCTGATTGGCTGTTGTTTCTCGGGCTCTGATTGGTGGGTAGGGCTGGGATTCTGATTGGCTGTTGGTTCTCAGGCTGTGATTGGTGGGTAGGGCTGGGATTCTGATTGGCTGTTGGTTCTCGGGCTCTGATTGGTGGGTAGGGCTGGGATTCTGATTGGCTGTTGGTTCTCTGGCTCTGATTGGTAGGTTCTCGGGCTGTGATTGGTGGGTAGGGCTGGGATTCTGACTGGCTGTTGGTTCTCGGGCTGTGATTGGTAGGTAGGGCTGGGATTCTGACTGGCTGTTGGTTCTCGGGCTCTGATTGGTGGGTAGGGCTGGGATTCTGACTGGCTGTTGGTTCTCGGGCTCCGATTGGTGGGTAGGGCTGGGATTCTGACTGGCTGTTGGTTCTCGGGCTCCGATTGGTGGGTAGGGCTGGGATTCTGACTGGCTGTTTTTTCTCGGGCTCCGATTGGTGGGTAGGGCTGGGATTCTGACTGGCTGTTGGTTCTCGGGCTCCGATTGGTGGGTCGGGCTGGGATTCTGACTGGCTGTTGGTTCTCGGGCTCCGATTGGTGGGTCGGGCTGGGATTCTGACTGGCTGTTGGTTCTCGGGCTCCGATTGGTGGGTCGGGCTGGGATTCTGACTGGCTGTTGGTTCTCGGGCTCCGATTGCTGGGTCGGGCTGGGATTCTGACTGGCTGATGGTTCTCGGGCTCCGATTGCTGGGTCGGGCTGGGATTCTGACTGGCTGTTGGTTCTCGGGCTCCGATTGGTGGGTCGGGCTGGGATTCTGACTGGCTGTTGGTTCTCGGGCTCCGATTGCTGGGTCGGGCTGGGATTCTGAATGGCTGTTGGTTCTCGGGCTCCGATTGGTGGGTCGGGCTGGGATTCTGACTTGCTGTTGGTTCTCGGGCTCCGATTGGTGGGTCGGGCTGGGATTCTGACTGGCTGTTGGTTCTCGGGCTCCGATTGGTGGGTCGGGCTGGGATTCTGACTGGCTGTTGGTTCTCGGGCTCCGATTGGTGGGTCGGGCTGGGATTCTGACTGGCTGTTGGTTCTCGGGCTCCGATTGGTGGGTCGGGCTGGGATTCTGACTGGCTGTTGGTTCTCGGGCTCCGATTGGTGGGTCGGGCTGGGATTCTGACTGGCTGTTGGTTCTCGGGCTCCGATTGGTGGGTCGGGACTGGCTGTTGGTTCTCAGGCTCCAATTGGTGGGTAGGGCTGGGATTCTGACTGGCTGTTGGTTCTCGGGCTCTGATTGGTGGTTAGGGCTGGGATTCTGATTGGCTATTGGTTCTCGGGCTCTGATTAGTGGTTAGGGCGAGTAGGGCTGGGATTCTGGCTGGCGGTTGGTTCTCGGGCTCTGATTGGTGGGTAGGGCTGGGATTCTGACTGGCGGTTGGTTCTCGGGCTCTGATTGGTGGGTAGGGCTGGGATTCTGACTGGCGGTTGGTTCTCGGGCTCTGATTGGTGGGTAGGGCTGGGGTTCTGACTGGCGGTTGGTTCTCGGGCTCTGATTGGTGGGTAGGGCTGGGATTCTGACTGGCGGTTGGTTCTCGGGCTCTGATTGGTGGGTAGGGCTGGGATTCTGACTGGCGGTAGGTTCTCGAACTCTGATTGGTGGGTAGGGCTGGGATTCTGACTGGCGGTTGGTTCTCGGGCTGTGATTGGTGGGTAGGGTTGGGATTCTGACTGGCGGTTGGTTCTCGGGCTGTGATTGGTGGGTAGGGCTGGGATTCAGACTGGCTGTTGGTTCTCGGGCTGTGATTGGTGGGTAGGGCTGGGATTCTGACTGGCTGTTGGTTCTCGGGCTGTGATTGGTGGGTAGGGCTGGGATTCTGACTGGCTGTTGGTTCTCGGGCTCTGATTGGTGGGTAGGGCTGGGATTCTGATTGGCTGTTGGTTCTCTGGCTCTGATTGGTGGGTTCTCGGGCTGTGATTGGTGGGTAGGGCTGGGATTCTGACTGGCTGTTGGTTCTCGGGCTGTGATTGGTAGGTAGGGCTGGGATTCTGACTGGCTGTTGGTTCTCGGGCTCCGATTGGTGGGTAGGGCTTGGATTCTGACTGGCTGTTGGTTCTCGGGCTCCGATTGGTGGGTAGGGCTGGGATTCTGACTGGCTGTTGGTTCTCGGGCTCCGATTGGTGGGTAGGGCTGGGATTCTGACTGGCTGTTGGTTCTCGGGCTCCGATTGGTGGGTCGGGCTGGGATTCTGACTGGCTGTTGGTTCTCGGGCTCCGATTGGTGGGTCGGGCTGGGATTCTGACTGGCTGTTGGTTCTCGGGCTCTGATTGGTGGGTCGGGCTGGGATTCTGACTGGCTGATGGTTCTCGGGCTCCGATTGCTGGGTGGGGCTGGGATTCTGACTGGCTGATGGTTCTCGGGCTCCGATTGCTGGGTCGGGCTGGGATTCTGACTGGCTGTTGGTTCTCGGGCTCCGATTGCTGGGTCGGGCTGGGATTCTGACTGGCTGTTGGTTCTCGGGCTCCGATTGCTGGGTCGGGCTGGGATTCTGACTGGCTGTTGGTTCTCGGGCTCCGATTGGTGGGTCGGGCTGGGATTCTGACTTGCTGTTGGTTCTCGGGCTCCGATTGGTGGGTCGGGCTGGGATTCTGACTGGCTGTTGGTTCTCGGGCTCCGATTGGTGGGTCGGGCTGGGATTCTGACTGGCTGTTGGTTCTCGGGCTCCGATTGGTGGGTCGGGCTGGGATTCTGACTGGCTGTTGGTTCTCGGGCTCCGATTGGTGGGTCGGGCTGGGATTCTGACTGGCTGTTGGTTCTCGGGCTCCGATTGGTGGGTCGGGCTGGGATTCTGACTGGCTGTTGGTTCTCGGGCTCCGATTGGTGGGTCGGGCTGGGATTCTGACTGGCTGTTGGTTCTCGGGCTCCGATTGGTGGGTCGGGCTGGAATTCTGACTGGCTGTTGGTTCTCGGGCTCCGATTGGTGGGTCGGGACTGGCTGTTGGTTCTCAGGCTCCGATTGGTGGCTAGGGCTGGGATTCTGACTGGCTGTTGGTTCTCGGGCTCTGATTGGTGGTTAGGGCTGGGATTCTGATTGGCTATTGGTTCTCGGGCTCTGATTGGTGGTTAGGGCGAGTAGGGCTGGGATTCTGACTGGCGGTTGGTTCTCGGGCTCTGATTGGTGGGTAGGGCTGGGATTCTGACTGGCGGTTGGTTCTCGGGCTCTGATTGGTGGGTAGGGCTGGGATTCTGACTGGCGGTTGGTTCTCGGGCTCTGATTGGTGGGTAGGGCTGGGATTCTGACTGGCGGTAGGTTCTCGGGCTCTGATTGGTGGGTAGGGCTGGGATTCTGACTGGCGGTAGGTTCTCGGGCTCTGATTGGTGGCTAGGGCTGGGATTCTGACCGGCGGTTGGTTCTCGGGCTCTGATTGGTGGGTAGGGCTGGGATTCTGACTGGCGGCAGGTTCTCGGGCTCTGATTTGTGGGTAGGGCTGGGATTCTGACTGGCGGCAGGTTCTCGGGCTCTGATTGGTGGGTAGGGCTGGGATTCTGACTGGCGGTTAGTTCTCGGGCTTTGATTGGTTGGTAGGGCTGGGATTCTGACTGGCGGTTGGTTCTCGGGCTCTGATTGGTGGGTAGGGCTTGGATTCTGACTGGCGGTTGGTTCTCGGGCTCTGATTGGTGGGTAGGGCTGGGATTCTGACTGGCGGTTGGTTCATGGGCTCTGATTGGTGGGTAGGGCTGGGATTCTGACTGGCGGTTGGTTCTCGGGCTCTGATTGGTGGGTAGGGCTGGGAATCTGACTGGCGGTTGGTTCTCGGGCTCTGATTGGTGGGTAGGGCTGGGATTCTGACTGGCGGTTGGTTCTCGGGCTCTGATTGGTGGGTAGGGCTGGGATTCTGACTGGCGGTTGGTTCTCGGGCTCCGATTGGTGGGTAGGGCTGGGATTCTGACTGGCGGTTGGTTCTCGGGCTCCGATTGGTGGGTAGGGCTGGGATTCTGACTGGCTCTCGGGCTCCGATTGGTGGGTAGGGCTGGGATTCTGACTGGCGGTTGGTTCTCGGGCTCCGATTGGTGGGTAGGGCTGGGATTCTGACTGGCTGTTGGTTCTCGGGCTCCGATTGGTGGGTAGGGCTGGGATTCTGATTGGATGTTGGTTCTCGGGCTCTGATTGGTGGTTAGGGCTTTGATTCTGATTGGATGTTGGTTCTCGGGCTCTGATTGGTGGGTAGGGCTGGGATTCTGATTGGATGTTGGTTCTCGGGCTCTGATTGGTGGGTAGGGCTGATTGGTGGGTAGGGCTGGGATTCTGATTGGATGTTGGTTCTCGGGCTCTGATTGGTGGGTAGGGCTGGGATTCTGATTGGATGTTGGATCTCGGGCTCTGATTGGTGGGTAGGGCTGGGATTCTGATTGGATGTTGGTTCTCGAGCTCTGATTGGCGGGTAGGGCTGGGATTCTGATTGGATGTTGGTTCTCGGGCTCTGATTGGCGGGTAGGGCTGGGATTCTGATTGGCTGTTGGTTCTCGGGCTCTGATTGGTGGGTAGGGCTGGGATTCTGATTGGCTGTTGGTTCTCGGGCTCTGATTGGTGGTTAGGGCTGTGATTCTGATTGGATGTTGGTTCTCGGGCTCTGATTGGTGGGTAGGGCTGGGATTCTGACTGGCTGTTGGTTCTCGGGCTGTGATTGGTGGGTAGGGCTGGGATTCTGACTGGCTGTTGGTTGTCGGGCTGTGATTGGTGAGTAGGGCTGGGATTCTGACTGGCTGTTTGTTCTCGGGCTGTGATTGGTGGGTAGGGCTGGGATTCTGACTGGCTGTTGGTTCTCGGGCTGTGATTGGTGGGTAGGGCTGGGATTCTGATTGGCTGTTGGTTCTCGGGCTGTGATTGGTGGGTAGGGCTGGGATTCTGATTGGCTGTTGGTTCTCGGGCTGTGATTGGTGGTTAGGGAAGGGATTCTGACTGGCTGTTGGTTCTCCGGCTGTGATTGGTGGGTAGGGCTGGCATTCTGACTGGCTGTTGGTTCTCGGGCTCCGATTGGTGGTTAGGGCTGGGATTCTGACTTGCTGTTGGTTCTCGGGCTCCGATTGGTGGGTAGGGCTGGGATTCTGACTGGCTGTTGGTTCTCGGGCTCCGATTGGTGGGTAGGGCTGGGATTCTGACTGGCTGTTGGTTCTCGGGCTCCGATTGGTGGGTAAGGCTGGGATTCTGACCTGCTGTTGGTTCTCGGGCTCCGATTGGTGGGTAGGGCTGGGATTCTGATTGGCTGTTGGTTCTCGGACTCCGATTGGTGGGTAGGGCTTGGATTCTGATTGGCTGTTGGTTCTCGGGCTCCGATTGGTGGTTAGGGCTGGGATTCTGATTGGCTGTTGGTTCTCGGGCTCCGTTTGGTGGTTAGGGCTGGGATTCTGATTGGCTGTTGGTTCTCGGGCTCCGATTGGTGGTCAGGGCGGGTAGGGCTGGGATTCTGATTGGCTGTTGGTTCTCGGGCTCTGATTGGTGGTTAGGGCGGGTAGGGCTGGGATTCTGATTGGCTGTTGGTTCTCGGGCTGTGATTGGTGGGTAGGGCTGGGATTCTGATTGGCTGTTGGTTCTCGGGCTCTGATTAGTGGGTAGGGCTGGGATTCTGACTGGCTGTTGGTTCTCGGGCTCTGATTGGTGGGTAGGGCTGGGATTCTGACTGGCTGTTGGTTCTCGGGCTCTGATTGGTGGTTAGGGCTGGGATTCTGACTGGCTGTTGGTTCTCGGGCTGTGATTGGTGGTTAGGGCTGGGATTCTGATTGGCTGTTGGGTCTCGGGCTGTGATTGGTGGTTAGGGCTGGGATTCTGATTGGCCGTTGGTTCTCGGGCTGTGATTGGTGGTTAGGGCTGGGATTCTGATTGGCTGTTGGTTCTGGGCTGTGATTGGTGGGTAGGGATGGGATTCTGATTGGCTGTTGGTTCTCAGGCTGTGATTGGTGGGTAGGGCTGGGATTCTGATTGGCTGTTGTTTCTCGGGCTCTGATTGGTGGGTAGGGCTGGGATTCTGATTGGCTGTTGGTTCTCAGGCTGTGATTGGTGGGTAGGGCTGGGATTCTGATTGGCTGTTGGTTCTCGGGCTCTGATTGGTGGGTAGGGCTGGGATTCTGATTGGCTGTTGGTTCTCTGGCTCTGATTGGTAGGTTCTCGGGCTGTGATTGGTGGGTAGGGCTGGGATTCTGACTGGCTGTTGGTTCTCGGGCTGTGATTGGTAGGTAGGGCTGGGATTCTGACTGGCTGTTGGTTCTCGGGCTCTGATTGGTGGGTAGGGCTGGGATTCTGACTGGCTGTTGGTTCTCGGGCTCCGATTGGTGGGTAGGGCTGGGATTCTGACTGGCTGTTGGTTCTCGGGCTCCGATTGGTGGGTAGGGCTGGGATTCTGACTGGCTGTTTTTTCTCGGGCTCCGATTGGTGGGTAGGGCTGGGATTCTGACTGGCTGTTGGTTCTCGGGCTCCGATTGGTGGGTCGGGCTGGGATTCTGACTGGCTGTTGGTTCTCGGGCTCCGATTGGTGGGTCGGGCTGGGATTCTGACTGGCTGTTGGTTCTCGGGCTCCGATTGGTGGGTCGGGCTGGGATTCTGACTGGCTGTTGGTTCTCGGGCTCCGATTGCTGGGTCGGGCTGGGATTCTGACTGGCTGATGGTTCTCGGGCTCCGATTGCTGGGTCGGGCTGGGATTCTGACTGGCTGTTGGTTCTCGGGCTCCGATTGGTGGGTCGGGCTGGGATTCTGACTGGCTGTTGGTTCTCGGGCTCCGATTGCTGGGTCGGGCTGGGATTCTGAATGGCTGTTGGTTCTCGGGCTCCGATTGGTGGGTCGGGCTGGGATTCTGACTTGCTGTTGGTTCTCGGGCTCCGATTGGTGGGTCGGGCTGGGATTCTGACTGGCTGTTGGTTCTCGGGCTCCGATTGGTGGGTCGGGCTGGGATTCTGACTGGCTGTTGGTTCTCGAGCTCCGATTGGTGGGTCGGGCTGGGATTCTGACTGGCTGTTGGTTCTCGGGCTCCGATTGGTGGGTCGGGCTGGGATTCTGACTGGCTGTTGGTTCTCGGGCTCCGATTGGTGGGTCGGGCTGGGATTCTGACTGGCTGTTGGTTCTCGGGCTCCGATTGGTGGGTCGGGACTGGCTGTTGGTTCTCAGGCTCCAATTGGTGGGTAGGGCTGGGATTCTGACTGGCTGTTGGTTCTCGGGCTCTGATTGGTGGTTAGGGCTGGGATTCTGATTGGCTATTGGTTCTCGGGCTCTGATTAGTGGTTAGGGCGAGTAGGGCTGGGATTCTGGCTGGCGGTTGGTTCTCGGGCTCTGATTGGTGGGTAGGGCTGGGATTCTGACTGGCGGTTGGTTCTCGGGCTCTGATTGGTGGGTAGGGCTGGGATTCTGACTGGCGGTTGGTTCTCGGGCTCTGATTGGTGGGTAGGGCTGGGGTTCTGACTGGCGGTTGGTTCTCGGGCTCTGATTGGTGGGTAGGGCTGGGATTCTGACTGGCGGTTGGTTCTCGGGCTCTGATTGGTGGGTAGGGCTGGGATTCTGACTGGCGGTAGGTTCTCGAACTCTGATTGGTGGGTAGGGCTGGGATTCTGACTGGCGGTTGGTTCTCGGGCTGTGATTGGTGGGTAGGGTTGGGATTCTGACTGGCGGTTGGTTCTCGGGCTGTGATTGGTGGGTAGGGCTGGGATTCAGACTGGCTGTTGGTTCTCGGGCTGTGATTGGTGGGTAGGGCTGGGATTCTGACTGGCTGTTGGTTCTCGGGCTGTGATTGGTGGGTAGGGCTGGGATTCTGACTGGCTGTTGGTTCTCGGGCTCTGATTGGTGGGTAGGGCTGGGATTCTGATTGGCTGTTGGTTCTCTGGCTCTGATTGGTGGGTTCTCGGGCTGTGATTGGTGGGTAGGGCTGGGATTCTGACTGGCTGTTGGTTCTCGGGCTGTGATTGGTAGGTAGGGCTGGGATTCTGACTGGCTGTTGGTTCTCGGGCTCCGATTGGTGGGTAGGGCTTGGATTCTGACTGGCTGTTGGTTCTCGGGCTCCGATTGGTGGGTAGGGCTGGGATTCTGACTGGCTGTTGGTTCTCGGGCTCCGATTGGTGGGTAGGGCTGGGATTCTGACTGGCTGTTGGTTCTCGGGCTCCGATTGGTGGGTCGGGCTGGGATTCTGACTGGCTGTTGGTTCTCGGGCTCCGATTGGTGGGTCGGGCTGGGATTCTGACTGGCTGTTGGTTCTCGGGCTCTGATTGGTGGGTCGGGCTGGGATTCTGACTGGCTGATGGTTCTCGGGCTCCGATTGCTGGGTGGGGCTGGGATTCTGACTGGCTGATGGTTCTCGGGCTCCGATTGCTGGGTCGGGCTGGGATTCTGACTGGCTGTTGGTTCTCGGGCTCCGATTGCTGGGTCGGGCTGGGATTCTGACTGGCTGTTGGTTCTCGGGCTCCGATTGCTGGGTCGGGCTGGGATTCTGACTGGCTGTTGGTTCTCGGGCTCCGATTGGTGGGTCGGGCTGGGATTCTGACTTGCTGTTGGTTCTCGGGCTCCGATTGGTGGGTCGGGCTGGGATTCTGACTGGCTGTTGGTTCTCGGGCTCCGATTGGTGGGTCGGGCTGGGATTCTGACTGGCTGTTGGTTCTCGGGCTCCGATTGGTGGGTCGGGCTGGGATTCTGACTGGCTGTTGGTTCTCGGGCTCCGATTGGTGGGTCGGGCTGGGATTCTGACTGGCTGTTGGTTCTCGGGCTCCGATTGGTGGGTCGGGCTGGGATTCTGACTGGCTGTTGGTTCTCGGGCTCCGATTGGTGGGTCGGGCTGGGATTCTGACTGGCTGTTGGTTCTCGGGCTCCGATTGGTGGGTCGGGCTGGAATTCTGACTGGCTGTTGGTTCTCGGGCTCCGATTGGTGGGTCGGGACTGGCTGTTGGTTCTCAGGCTCCGATTGGTGGCTAGGGCTGGGATTCTGACTGGCTGTTGGTTCTCGGGCTCTGATTGGTGGTTAGGGCTGGGATTCTGATTGGCTATTGGTTCTCGGGCTCTGATTGGTGGTTAGGGCGAGTAGGGCTGGGATTCTGACTGGCGGTTGGTTCTCGGGCTCTGATTGGTGGGTAGGGCTGGGATTCTGACTGGCGGTTGGTTCTCGGGCTCTGATTGGTGGGTAGGGCTGGGATTCTGACTGGCGGTTGGTTCTCGGGCTCTGATTGGTGGGTAGGGCTGGGATTCTGACTGGCGGTTGGTTCTCGGGCTCTGATTGGTGGGTAGGGCTGGGATTCTGACTGGCGGTTGGTTCTCGGGCTCTGATTGGTGGGTAGGGCTGGGATTCGGACTGGCGGTTGGTTCACGGGCTCTGATTGGTGGGTAGGGCTGGGATTCGGACTGGCGGTAGGTTCTCGGGCTCTGATTGGTGGGTAGGGCTGGGATTCTGACTGGCGGTAGGTTCTCGGGCTCTGATTGGTGGGTAGGGCTGGGATTCTGACTGGCGGTTGGTTCTCGGGCTCTGATTGGTGGGTAGGGCTGGGATTCTGACTGGCGGTTGGTTCTCGGGCTCTGATTGGTGGGTAGGGCTGGGATTCTTACTGGCGGTTGGTTCTCGGGCTCTGATTGGTGGGTAGGGCTGGGATTCTGACTGGCGGTTGGTTCTCGGGCTCTGATTGGTGGGTAGGGCTGGGATTCTGACTGGCGGTTGGTTCTCGGGCTCTGATTGGTTGGTAGGGCTGGGATTCTGACTGGCGGTTGGTTCTCGGGTTCTGATTGGTGGGTAGGGCTGGGATTCTGACTGGCGGTTGGTTCTCGGGCTCCGATTGGTGGGTAGGGCTGGGATTCTGACTGGCGGTTGGTTCTCGGGCTCCGATTGGTGGGTAGGGCTGGGATTCTGACTGGCGGTTGGTTCTCGGGCTCCGATTGGTGGGTAGGGCTGGGATTCCGACTGGCGGTTGGTTCTCGGGCTCCGATTGGTGGGTAGGGCTGGGATTCTGACTGGCGGTTGGTTCTCGGGCTCCGATTGGTGGGTAGGGCTGGGATTCTGACTGGCGGTTGGTTCTCGGGCTCCGATTGGTGGGTAGGGCTGGGATTCTGACTGGCGGTTGGTTCTCGGGTTCCGATTGGTGGGTAGGGCTGGGATTCTGACTGGCGGTTGGTTCTCGGGCTCCGATTGGTGGTTAGGGCTGGGATTCTGATTGGCTATTGGTTCTCGGGCTCTGATTGGTGGTTAGGGCGAGTAGGGCTGGGATTCTGACTGGCGGATGGTTCTCGGGCTCTGATTGGTGGGTAGGGCTGGGATTCTGACTGGCGGTTGGATCTCGGGCTCTGATTGGTGGGTAGGGCTGGGATTCTGACTGGCGGTTGGTTCTCGGGCTCTGATTGGTGGGTAGGGCTGGGATTCTGACTGGCGGTTGGTTCTCGGGCTCTGATTGGTGGGTAGGGCTGGGATTCTGACTGGCGGTTGGTTCTCGGGCTCTGATTGGTGGGTAGGGCTGGGATTCTGACTGTCGGTAGGTTCTCGGGCTCTGATTGGTGGGTAGGGCTGGGATTCTGACTGGCGGTATGTTCTCGGGCTCTGATTGGTGGGTAGGGCTGGGATTCTGACTGGCGGTTGGTTCTCGGGCTCTGATTGGTGGGTAGGGCTGGGATTCTGACTGGCGGTTGGTTCTCGGGCTCTGATTGGTGGGTAGGGCTGGGATTCTGACTGGCGGTTGGTTCTCGGGCTCTGATTGGTGGGTAGGGCTGGGATTCTGACTGGCGGTTGGTTCTCGGGTTCTGATTGGTGGGTAGGGCTGGGATTCTGACTGGCTGTTGGTTCTCGGGCTCTGATTGGTGGTTAGGGCTGTGATTCTGATTGGCTGTTGGTTCTCGGGCTCTGATTCTGATTGGATGTTGGTTCTCGGGCTGTGATTGGTGGGTAGGGCTGGGATTCTGACTGGCTGTTGGTTCTCGGGCTGTGATTGGTGGGTAGGGCTGGGATTCTGACTGGCTGTTGGTTCTCGGGCTGTGATTGGTGGGTAGGGCTGGGATTCTGACTGGCTGTTGGTTCTCGTGCTCCGATTGGTGGGTAGGGCTGGGATTCTGACTGGCGGTTAGTTCTCGGGCTCCGATTGGTGGGTAGGGCTGGGATTCTGACTGGCGGTTGGTTCTCGGGCTCCGATTGGTGGGTAGGGCTGGGATTCTGACTGGCGGTTGGTTCTCGGGCTCCGATTGGTGGGTAGGGCTGGGATTCTGACTGGCGGTTGGTTCTCGGGCTCCGATTGGTGGGTAGGGCTGGGATTCTGACTGGCGGTTGGTTCTCGGGCTCCGATTGGTGGGTAGGGCTGGGATTCTGACTGGCGGTTGGTTCTCGGGTTCCGATTGGTGGGTAGGGCTGGGATTCTGACTGGCGGTTGGTTCTCGGGCTCCGATTGGTGGTTAGGGCTGGGATTCTGATTGGCTATTGGTTCTCGGGCTCTGATTGGTGGTTAGGGCGAGTAGGGCTGGGATTCTGACTGGCGGATGGTTCTCGGGCTCTGATTGGTGGGTAGGGCTGGGATTCTGACTGGCGGTTGGATCTCGGGCTCTGATTGGTGGGTAGGGCTGGGATTCTGACTGGCGGTTGGTTCTCGGGCTCTGATTGGTGGGTAGGGCTGGGATTCTGACTGGCGGTTGGTTTTCGGGCTCTGATTGGTGGGTAGGGCTGGGATTCTGACTGGCGGTTGGTTCTCGGGCTCTGATTGGTGGGTAGGGCTGGGATTCTGACTGTCGGTAGGTTCTCGGGCTCTGATTGGTGGGTAGGGCTGGGATTCTGACTGGCGGTATGTTCTCGGGCTCTGATTGGTGGGTAGGGCTGGGATTCTGACTGGCGGTTGGTTCTCGGGCTCTGATTGGTGGGTAGGGCTGGGATTCTGACTGGCGGTTGGTTCTCGGGCTCTGATTGGTGGGTAGGGCTGGGATTCTGACTGGCGGTTGGTTCTCGGGCTCTGATTGGTGGGTAGGGCTGGGATTCTGACTGGCGGTTGGTTCTCGGGTTCTGATTGGTGGGTAGGGCTGGGATTCTGACTGGCTGTTGGTTCTCGGGCTCTGATTGGTGGTTAGGGCTGTGATTCTGATTGGCTGTTGGTTCTCGGGCTCTGATTCTGATTGGATGTTGGTTCTCGGGCTGTGATTGGTGGGTAGGGCTGGGATTCTGACTGGCTGTTGGTTCTCGGGCTGTGATTGGTGGGTAGGGCTGGGATTCTGACTGGCTGTTGGTTCTCGGGCTGTGATTGGTGGGTAGGGCTGGGATTCTGACTGACTGTTGGTTCTCGGGCTGTGATTGGTGGGTAGGGCTGGGATTCTGACTGGCTGTTGGTTCTCGGGCTGTGATTGGTGGGTAGGGCTGGGATTCTGATTGGCTGTTGGTTCTCGTGCTGTGATTGGTGGGTAGGGCTGGGATTCTGATTGGCTGTTGGTTCTCAGGCTGTGATTGGTGGTTAGGGAAGGGATTCTGACTGGCTGTTGGTTCTCGGGCTGTGATTGGTGGGTAGGGCTGGCATTCTGACTGGCTGTTGGTTCTCGGGCTCTGATTGGTGGTTAGGGCTGGGATTCTGACTTGCTGTTGGTTCTCGGGCTCCGATTGGTGGGTAGGGCTGGGATTCTGACTGGCTGTTGGTTCTCGGGCTCCGATTGGTGGGTCGGGCTGGGATTCTGACTGGCTGTTGGTTCTCGGCTCCGATTGGTGGGTCGGGCTGGGATTCTGACTGGCTGTTGGTTCTCGGGCTCCGATTTGTGGGTCGGGCTGGGATTCTGACTGGCTGTTGGTTCTCGGGCTCCGATTGGTGGGTCGGGCTGGGATTCTGACTGGCTGTTGGTTCTCGGGCTCCGATTGGTGGGTCGGGCTGGGATTCTGACTGGCTGTTGGTTCTCGGGCTCCGATTGGTGGGTCGGGCTGGGATTCTGACTGGCTGTTGGTTCTCGGGCTCCGATTGGTGGGTCGGGCTGGGATTGTGACTGGCTGTTGGTTCACGGGCTCCGATTGGTGGGTCGGGCTGGGATTCTGACTGGCTGTTGGTTCTCGGGCACCGATTGGTGGGTCGGGCTGGGATTCTGACTGGCTGTTGGTTCTCGGGCTCCGATTGGTGGGTCGGGCTGGGATTCTGACTGGCTGTTGGTTCTCGGGCTCCTGATTGGTGGGTCGGGCTGGGATTCTGACTGGCTGTTGGTTCTCGGGCTCCGATTGGTGGGTCGGGCTGGGATTCTGACTGGCTGTTGGTTCTCGGGCTCCGATTGGTGGGTAGGGCTGGGATTCTGACTGGCTGTTGGTTCTCGGGCTCCGATTGGTGGGTCGGGCTGGGATTCTGACTGGCTGTTGGTTCTCGGGCTCCGATTGGTGGATAGGGCTGGGATTCTGACTGGCTGTTGGTTCTCGGGCTGTGATTGGTGGGTAGGGCTGGGATTCTGACTGGCTGTTGGTTCTCGGGCTCTGATTGGTGGTTAGGGCTGGGATTCTGATTGGCTATTGGTTCTCGGGCTCTGATTGGTGGTTAGGGCGAGTAGGGCTGGGATTCTGACTGGCGGTTGGTTCTCGGGCTCTGATTGGTGGGTAGGGCTGGGATTCTGACTGGCGGTTGGTTCTCGGGCTCTGATTGGTGGGTAGGGCTGGGATTCTGACTGGCGGTTGGTTCTCGGGCTCTGATTGGTGGGTAGGGCTGGGATTCTGACTGGCGGTTGGTTCTCGGGCTCTGATTGGTGGGTAGGGCTGGGATTCTGACTGGCGGTAGGTACTCGGGCTCTGATTGGTGGGTAGGGCTGGGATTCTGACTGGCGGTAGGTTCTCGGGCTCTGATTGGTGGGTAGGGCTGGAATTCTGACTGGCGGTAGGTTCTCGGGCTCTGATTGGTGGGTAGGGCTGGGATTCTGACTGGCGGTTGGTTCTCGAGCTCTGATTGGTGGGTAGGGCTGGGATTCTGACTGGCGGTTGGTTCTCGGGCTCTGATTGGTGGGTAGGGCTGGGATTCTGACTGGCAGTTGGTTCTCGGGCTCTGATTGGTGGGTAGGGCTGGGATTCTGACTGGCGGTGGGTTCTCGGGCTCTGATTGGTGGGTAGGGCTGGGATTCTGACTGGCGGTGGGTTCTCGGGCTCCGATTGGTGGGTAGGGCTGGGATTCTGACTGGCGGTTGGTTCTCGGGCTCCGATTGGTGGGTAGGGCTGGGATTCTGACTGGCGGTTGGTTCTCGGGCTGTGATTGGTGGGTAGGGCTGGGATTCTGACTGGCGGTTGGTTCTCGGGCTCCGATTGGTGGGTAGGGCTGGGATCCTGACTGACGGTTGGTTCTCGGGCTCCGATTGGTGGGTAGGGGCTGGGATTCTGACTGGCGGTTGGTTCTCGGGCTCCGATTGGTGGGTAGGGCTGGGATTCTGACTGGCGGTTGGTTCTCGGGCTCCGATTTGTGGGTAGGGCTGGGATTCTGACTGGCTGGTGGTTCTCGGGCTCCGATTGGTGGGTAGGGCAGGGATTCTGATTGGATTGGTGGGTAGGGTTGGGATTCTGATTGGCAGTTGGTTCTCGTGCTCTGATTGGTGGGTAGGGCTGGGATTCTGATTGGATATTGGTTCTCGGGCTCTGATTGGTGGGTAGGGCTGGGATTCTGACTGGCTGTTGGTTCTCGTGCTCCGATTGGTGGGTAGGGCTGGGATTCTGATTGGCTGTTGGTTCTCGGGCTCCGATTGGTGGGTAGGGCTGGGATTCTGATTGGCTGTTGGTTCTCGGGCTCCGATTGGTGGGTAGGGCTGGAATTCTGATTGGCTGTTGGTTCTCGGGCTCCGATTGGTGGTTAGGGCTGAGATTCTGATTGGCTGTTGGTTCTCGGGCTCCGATTGGTGGTTAGGGCTGGGATTCTGATTGGCTGTTGGTTCTCGGGCTCCGATTGGTGGTTAGGGCTGGGATTCTGATTGGCTGTTGGTTCTCGGGCTCCGATTGGTGGTTAGGGCGGGTAGGGCTGGGATTCTGATTGGCTGTTGGTTCTCGGGCTCTGATTGGTGGTTAGGGCGGGTAGGGCTGGGATTCTGATTGGCTGTTGGTTCTCGGGCTGTGATTGGTGGGTAGGGCTGGGATTCTGATTGGCTATTGGTTCTCGGGCTGTGATTGGTGGGTAGGGCTGGGATTCTGATTGGCTGTTGGTTCTCGGGCTCTGATTGGTGGTTAGGGCTGGGATTCTGACTGGCTGTTGGTTCTCGGGCTCTGATTGGTGGGTAGGGCTGGGATTCTGACTGGCTGTTGGTTCTCGGGCTCTGATTGGTGGTTAGGGCTGGGATTCTGACTGGCTGTTGTTTCTCGGGCTGTGATTGGTGGTTAGGGCTGGGATTCTGATTGGCTGTTGGTTCTCGTGCTGTGATTGGTGGGTAGGGCTGGGATTCTGATTGGCTGTTGGGTCTCGGGCTGTGATTGGTGGTTAGGGCTGGGATTCTTAATGGCTGTTGGTTCTCGGGCTGTGATTGGTGGGTAGGGCTGGGATTCTGATTGGCTGTTGGTTCTCGGGCTGTGATTGGTGGTTAGGGCTGGGATTATGATTGGCTGTTGGTTCTCGGGCTCTGATTGGTGGGTAGGGCTGGGATTCTGATTGGCTGTTGGTTCTCGGGCTCTGATTGGTGGGTTCTCGGGCTCTGATTGGTGGGTAGGGCTGGCATTCTGACTGGCTGTTGGTTCTCGGGCTCTGATTGGTGGGTAGGGCTGGCATTCTGACTGGCTGTTGGTTCTCGAGCTCTGATTGGTGGGTAGGGCTGGCATTCTGACTGGCTGTTGGTTCTCGGGCTCTGATTGGTGGGTAGGGCTGGCATTCTGACTGGCTGTTGGTTCTCGGGCTCTGATTGGTGGGTAGGGCTGGCATTCTGACTGGCTGTTGGTTCTCGGGCTCCGATTGGTGGGTCGGGCTGGGATTCTGACTGGCTGTTGGTTCTCGGGCTCCGATTGGTGGGTAGGGCTGGGATTCTGACTGGCTGTTGGTTCTCGGGCTCCGATTGGTGGGTAGGGCTGGGATTCTGACTGGCTGTTGGTTCTCGGGCTCCGATTGGTGGGTAGGGCTGGGATTCTGACTGGCTGTTGGTTCTCGGGCTCCGATTGGTGGGTAGGGCTGGGATTCTGACTGGCTGTTGGTTCTCGGGCTGTGATTGGTGGGTAGGGCTGGGATTCTGACTGGCTGTTGGTTCTCGGGCTCTGATTGGTGGTTAGGGCTGGGATTCTGATTGGCTGTTGGTTCTCGGGCTCTGATTGGTGGTTAGGGCGAGTAGGGCTGGGATTCTGACTGGCGGTTGGTTCTCGGGCTCTGATTGGTGGGTAGGGCTGGGATTCTGACTGGCGGTTTGTTCTCGGGCTCTGATTGGTGGGTAGGGCTGGGATTCTGACTGGCGGTTGGTTCTCGGGCTCTGATTGGTGGATAGGGCTGGGATTCTGACTGGCGGTTTGTTCTCGGGCTCTGATTGGTGGATAGGGCTGGGATTCTGACTGGCTTTTGGTTCTCGGGCTCTGATTGGTGGGTAGGGCTGGGATCCTGACTGGCGGTTGGTTCTCGGGCTCTGATTGGTGGGTAGGGCTGGGATTCTGACTGGCGGTAGGTTCTCGGGCTCTGATTGGTGGGTAGGGCTGGGATTCTGACTGGCGGTTGGTTCTCGGGCTCTGATTGGTGGGTAGGGCTGGGATTCTGACTGGCGGTTGGTTCTCGGGCTCTGATTGGTGAGTAGGGCTGGGATTCTGACTGGCGGTGGGTTCTCGGGCTCTGATTGGTGGGTAGGGCTGGGATTCTGACTGGCGGTAGGTTCTCGGGCTCTGATTGGTGGGTAGGGCTGGGATTCTGACTGGCAGTAGGTTCTCGGGCTCTGATTGGTGGGTAGGGCTGGGATTCTGACTGGCGGTTGGTTCTCGGGCTCTGATTGGTGGGTAGGGCTGGGATTCTGACTGGCGTTTGGTTCTCGGGCTCTGATTGGTGGGTAGGGCTGGGATTCTGACTGGCGGTGGGTTCTCGGCCTCTGATTGGTGGGTAGGGCTGGGATTCTGACTGGCGGTGGGTTCTCGGGCTCTGATTGGTGGGTAGGGCTGGGATTCTGACTGGCGGTTGGTTCTCGGGTTCTGATTGGTGGGTAGGACTGGGATTCTGACTGGCGGTTGGTTCTCGGGCTCCGATTGGTGGGTAGGGCTGGGATTCTGACTGGCGGTTGGTTCTCGGGCTCCGATTGGTGGGTAGGGCTGGGATTCTGACTGGCGGTTGGTTCTCGGGCTGTGATTGGTGGGTAGGGCTGGGATTCTGACTGGCGGTTGGTTCTCGGGCTCCGATTGGTGGGTAGGGCTGGGATCCTGACTGACGGTTGGTTCTCGGGCTCCGATTGGTGGGTAGGGGCTGGGATTCTGACTGGCGGTTGGTTCTCGGGCTCCGATTGGTGGGTAGGGCTGGGATTCTGACTGGCGGTTGGTTCTCGGGCTCCGATTTGTGGGTAGGGCTGGGATTCTGACTGGCTGGTGGTTCTCGGGCTCCGATTGGTGGGTAGGGCTGGGATTCTGATTGGATTGGTGGGTAGGGTTGGGATTCTGATTGGCAGTTGGTTCTCGTGCTCTGATTGGTGGGTAGGGCTGGGATTCTGATTGGATATTGGTTCTCGGGCTCTGATTGGTGGGTAGGGCTGGGATTCTGACTGGCTGTTGGTTCTCGTGCTCCGATTGGTGGGTAGGGCTGTGATTCTGATTGGCTGTTGGTTCTCGGGCTCCGATTGGTGGGTAGGGCTGGGATTCTGATTGGCTGTTGGTTCTCGGGCTCCGATTGGTGGGTAGGGCTGGAATTCTGATTGGCTGTTGGTTCTCGGGCTCCGATTGGTGGTTAGGGCTGAGATTCTGATTGGCTGTTGAATCTCGGGCTCCGATTGGTGGTTAGGGCTGGGATTCTGATTGGCTGTTGGTTCTCGGGCTCCGATTGGTGGTTAGGGCTGGGATTCTGATTGGCTGTTGGTTCTCGGGCTCCGATTGGTGGTTAGGGCGGGTAGGGCTGGGATTCTGATTGGCTGTTGGTTCTCGGGCTCTGATTGGTGGTTAGGGCGGGTAGGGCTGGGATTCTGATTGGCTGTTGGTTCTCGGGCTCTGATTGGTGGTTAGGGCAGGTAGGGCTGGGATTCTGATTGGCTGTTGGTTCTCGGGCTGTGATTGGTGGGTAGGGCTGGGATTCTGATTGGCTGTTGGTTCTCGGGCTCTGATTGGTGGGTAGGGCTGGGAATCTGATTGGCTGTTGGTTCTCGGGCTCTGATTGGTGGTTAGGGCTGGGATTCTGACTGGCTGTTGGTTCTCGGGCTCTGATTGGTGGGTAGGGCTGGGATTCTGACTGGCTGTTGGTTCTCGGGCTCGGATTGGTGGTTAGGGCTGGGATTCTGACTGGCTGTTGTTTCTCGGGCTGTGATTGGTGGTTAGGGCTGGGATTCTGATTGGCTGTTGGTTCTCGTGCTGTGATTGGTGGGTAGGGCTGGGATTCTGATTGGCTGTTGGGTCTTTGGCTGTGATTGGTGGTTTGGGCTGGGATTCTTAATGGCTGTTGGTTCTCGGGCTGTGATTGGTGGGTAGGGCTGGGATTCTGATTGGCTGTTGGTTCTCGGGCTGTGATTGGTGGTTAGGGCTGGGATTATGATTGGCTGTTGGTTCTCGGGCTCTGATTGGTGGGTAGGGCTGGGATTCTGATTGGCTGTTGGTTCTCGGGCTCAGATTGGTGGGTTCTCGGGCTCTGATTGGTGGGTAGGGCTGGCATTCTGACTGGCTGTTGGTTCTCGGGCTCTGATTGGTGGGTAGGGCTGGCATTCTGACTGGCTGTTGGTTCTCGGGCTCTGATTGGTGGGTAGGGCTGGCATTCTGACTGGCTGTTGGTTCTCGGGCTCTGATTGGTGGGTAGGGCTGGCATTCTGACTGGCTGTTGGTTCTCGGGCTCCGATTGGTGGGTCGGGCTGGGATTCTGACTGGCTGTTGGTTCTCGGGCTCCGATTGGTGGGTAGGGCTGGGATTCTGACTGGCTGTTGGTTCTCGGGCTCCGATTGGTGGGTAGGGCTGGGATTCTGACTGGCTGTTGGTTCTCGGGCTCCGATTGGTGGGTAGGGCTGGGATTCTGACTGGCTGTTGGTTCTCGGGCTCCGATTGGTGGGTAGGGCTGGGATTCTGACTGGCTGTTGGTTCTCGGGCTCCGATTGGTGGGTAGGGCTGGGATTCTGACTGGCTGTTGGTTCTCGGGCTCTGATTGGTGGTTAGGGCTGGGATTCTGATTGGCTGTTGGTTCTCGGGCTCTGATTGGTGGTTAGGGCGAGTAGGGCTGGGATTCTGACTGGCGGTTGGTTCTCGGGCTCTGATTGGTGGGTAGGGCTGGGATTCTGACTGGCGGTTTGTTCTCGGGCTCTGATTGGTGGGTAGGGCTGGGATTCTGACTGGCGGTTGGTTCTCGGGCTCTGATTGGTGGATAGGGCTGGGATTCTGACTGGCGGTTTGTTCTCGGGCTCTGATTGGTGGATAGGGCTGGGATTCTGACTGGCGGTTGGTTCTCGGGCTCTGATTGGTGGGTAGGGCTGGGATCCTGACTGGCGGTTGGTTCTCGGGCTCTGATTGGTGGGTAGGGCTGGGATTCTGACTGGCGGTAGGTTCTCGGGCTCTGATTGGTGGGTAGGGCTGGGATTCTGACTGGCGGTTGGTTCTCGGGCTCTGATTGGTGGGTAGGGCTGGGATTCTGACTGGCGGTTGGTTCTCGGGCTCTGATTGGTGGTTAGGGCGGGTAGGGCTGGGATTCTGATTGGCTGTTGGTTCTCGGGCTCTGATTGGTGGTTAGGGCAGGTAGGGCTGGGATTCTGATTGGCTGTTGGTTCTCGGGCTGTGATTGGTGGGTAGGGCTGGGATTCTGATTGGCTGTTGGTTCTCGGGCTCTGATTGGTGGGTAGGGCTGGGATTCTGATTGGCTGTTGGTTCTCGGGCTCTGATTGGTGGTTAGGGCTGGGATTCTGACTGGCTGTTGGTTCTCGGGCTCTGATTGGTGGGTAGGGCTGGGATTCTGACTGGCTGTTGTTTCTCGGGCTCTGATTGGTGGTTAGGGCTGGGATTCTGACTGGCTGTTGTTTCTCGGGCTGTGATTGGTGGTTAGGGCTGGGATTCTGATTGGCTGTTGGTTCTCGTGCTGTGATTGGTGGGTAGGGCTGGGATTCTGATTGGCTGTTGGGTCTCGGGCTGTGATTGGTGGTTAGGGCTGGGATTCTTAATGGCTGTTGGTTCTCGGGCTGTGATTGGTGGGTAGGGCTGGGATTCTGATTGGCTGTTGGTTCTCGGGCTGTGATTGGTGGTTAGGGCTGGGATTATGATTGGCTGTTGGTTCTCGGGCTCTGATTGGTGGGTAGGGCTGGGATTCTGATTGGCTGTTGGTTCTCGGGCTCAGATTGGTGGGTTCTCGGGCTCTGATTGGTGGGTAGGGCTGGCATTCTGACTGGCTGTTGGTTCTCGGGCTCTGATTGGTGGGTAGGGCTGGCATTCTGACTGGCTGTTGGTTCTCGAGCTCTGATTGGTGGGTAGGGCTGGCATTCTGACTGGCTGTTGGTTCTCGGGCTCTGATTGGTGGGTAGGGCTGGGATTCTGACTGGCTGTTGGTTCTCGGGCTCTGATTGGTGGGTAGGGCTGGCATTCTGACTGGCTGTTGGTTCTCGGGCTCCGATTGGTGGGTCGGGCTGGGATTCTGACTGGCTGTTGGTTCTCGGGCTCCGATTGGTGGGTAGGGCTGGGATTCTGACTGGCTGTTGGTTCTCGGGCTCCGATTGGTGGGTAGGGCTGGGATTCTGACTGGCTGTTGGTTCTCGGGCTCCGATTGGTGGGTAGGGCTGGGATTCTGACTGGCTGTTGGTTCTCGGGCTCCGATTGGTGGGTAGGGCTGGGATTCTGACTGGCTGTTGGTTCTCGGGCTGTGATTGGTGGGTAGGGCTGGGATTCTGACTGGCTGTTGGTTCTCGGGCTCTGATTGGTGGTTAGGGCTGGGATTCTGATTGGCTGTTGGTTCTCGGGCTCTGATTGGTGGTTAGGGCGAGTAGGGCTGGGATTCTGACTGGCGGTTGGTTCTCGGGCTCTGATTGGTGGGTAGGGCTGGGATTCTGACTGGCGGTTTGTTCTCGGGCTCTGATTGGTGGGTAGGGCTGGGATTCTGACTGGCGGTTGGTTCTCGGGCTCTGATTGGTGGATAGGGCTGGGATTCTGACTGGCGGTTTGTTCTCGGGCTCTGATTGGTGGATAGGGCTGGGATTCTGACTGGCGGTTGGTTCTCGGGCTCTGATTGGTGGGTAGGGCTGGGATCCTGACTGGCGGTTGGTTCTCGGGCTCTGATTGGAGGGTAGGGCTGGGATTCTGACTGGCGGTAGGTTCTCGGGCTCTGATTGGTGGGTAGGGCTGGGATTCTGACTGGCGGTTGGTTCTCGGGCTCTGATTGGTGGGTAGGGCTGGGATTCTGACTGGCGGTTGGTTCTCGGGCTCTGATTGGTGGTTAGGGCGGGTAGGGCTGGGATTCTGATTGGCTGTTGGTTCTCGGGCTCTGATTGGTGGTTAGGGCAGGTAGGGCTGGGATTCTGATTGGCTGTTGGTTCTCGGGCTGTGATTGGTGGGTAGGGCTGGGATTCTGATTGGCTGTTGGTTCTCGGGCTCTGATTGGTGGGTAGGGCTGGGATTCTGATTGGCTGTTGGTTCTCGTTCTCTGATTGGTGGTTAGGGCTGGGATTCTGACTGGCTGTTGGTTCTCGGGCTCTGATTGGTGGGTAGGGCTGGGATTCTGACTGGCTGTTGGTTCTCGGGCTCTGATTGGTGGTTAGGGCTGGGATTCTGACTGGCTGTTGTTTCTCGGGCTGTGATTGGTGGTTAGGGCTGGGATTCTGATTGGCTGTTGGTTCTCGTGCTGTGATTGGTGGGTAGGGCTGGGATTCTGATTGGCTGTTGGGTCTCGGGCTGTGATTGGTGGTTAGGGCTGGGATTCTTAATGGCTGTTGGTTCTCGGGCTGTGATTGGTGGGTAGGGCTGGGATTCTGATTGGCTGTTGGTTCTCAGGCTGTGATTGGTGGTTAGGGCTGGGATTATGATTGGCTGTTGGTTCTCGGGCTCTGATTGGTGGGTAGGGCTGGGATTCTGATTGGCTGTTGGTTCTCGGGCTCAGATTGGTGGGTGCTCGGGCTCTGATTGGTGGGTAGGGCTGGCATTCTGACTGGCTGTTGGTTCTCGGGCTCTGATTGGTGGGTAGGGCTGGCATTCTGACTGGCTGTTGGTTCTCGAGCTCTGATTGGTGGGTAGGGCTGGCATTCTGACTGGCTGTTGGTTCTCGGGCTCTGATTGGTGGGTAGGGCTGGCATTCTGACTGGCTGTTGGTTCTCGGGCTCTGATTGGTGGGTAGGGCTGGCATTCTGACTGGCTGTTGGTTCTCGGGCTCCGATTGGTGGGTCGGGCTGGGATTCTGACTGGCTGTTGGTTCTCGGGCTCCGATTGGTTGGTAGGGCTGGGATTCTGACTGGCTGTTGGTTCTCGGGCTCCGATTGGTGGGTAGGGCTGGGATTCTGACTGGCTGTTGGTTCTCGGGCTCCGATTGGTGGGTAGGGCTGGGATTCTGACTGGCTGTTGGTTCTCGGGCTCCGATTGGTGGGTAGGGCTGGGATTCTGACTGGCTGTTGGTTCTCGGGCTGTGATTGGTGGGTAGGGCTGGGATTCTGACTGGCTGTTGGTTCTCGGGCTCTGATTGGTGGTTAGGGCTGGGATTCTGATTGGCTGTTGGTTCTCGGGCTCTGATTGGTGGTTAGGGCGAGTAGGGCTGGGATTCTGACTGGCGGTTGGTTCTCGAGCTCTGATTGGTGGGTAGGGCTGGGATTCTGACTGGCGGTTTGTTCTCGGGCTCTGATTGGTGGGTAGGGCTGGGATTCTGACTGGCGGTTGGTTCTCGGGCTCTGATTGGTGGATAGGGCTGGGATTCTGACTGGCGGTTTGTTCTCGGGCTCTGATTGGTGGATAGGGCTGGGATTCTGACTGGCGGTTGGTTCTCGGGCTCTGATTGGTGGGTAGGGCTGGGATCCTGACTGGCGGTTGGTTCTCGGGCTCTGATTGGTGGGTAGGGCTGGGATTCTGACTGGCGGTAGGTTCTCGGGCTCTGATTGGTGGGTAGGGCTGGGATTCTGACTGGCGGTTGGTTCTCGGGCTCCGATTGGTGGGTAGGGCTGGGATTCTGACTGGCTGTTGGTTCTCGGGCTGTGATTGGTGGGTAGGGCTGGGATTCTGACTGGCTGTTGGTTCTCGGGCTCTGATTGGTGGTTAGGGCTGGGATTCTGATTGGCTGTTGGTTCTCGGGCTCTGATTGGTGGTTAGGGCGAGTAGGGCTGGGATTCTGACTGGCGGTTGGTTCTCGGGCTCTGATTGGTGGGTAGGGCTGGGATTCTGACTGGCGGTTTGTTCTCGGGCTCTGATTGGTGGGTAGGGCTGGGATTCTGACTGGCGGTTGGTTCTCGGGCTCTGATTGGTGGATAGGGCTGGGATTCTGACTGGCGGTTTGTTCTCGGGCTCTGATTGGTGGATAGGGCTGGGATTCTGACTGGCGGTTGGTTCTCGGGCTCTGATTGGTGGGTAGGGCTGGGATCCTGACTGGCGGTTGGTTCTCGGGCTCTGATTGGTGGGTAGGGCTGGGATTCTGACTGGCGGTAGGTTCTCGGGCTCTGATTGGTGGGTAGGGCTGGGATTCTGACTGGCGGTTGGTTCTCGGGCTCTGATTGGTGGGTAGGGCTGGGATTCTGACTGGCGGTTGGTTCTCGGGCTCTGATTGGTGGTTAGGGCGGGTAGGGCTGGGATTCTGATTGGCTGTTGGTTCTCGGGCTCTGATTGGTGGTTAGGGCAGGTAGGGCTGGGATTCTGATTGGCTGTTGGTTCTCGGGCTGTGATTGGTGGGTAGGGCTGGGATTCTGATTGGCTGTTGGTTCTCGGGCTCTGATTGGTGGGTAGGGCTGGGATTCTGATTGGCTGTTGGTTCTCGGGCTCTGATTGGTGGTTAGGGCTGGGATTCTGACTGGCTGTTGGTTCTCGGGCTCTGATTGGTGGGTAGGGCTGGGATTCTGACTGGCTGTTGGTTCTCGGGCTCTGATTGGTGGTTAGGGCTGGGATTCTGACTGGCTGTTGTTTCTCGGGCTGTGATTGGTGGTTAGGGCTGGGATTCTGATTGGCTGTTGGTTCTCGTGCTGTGATTGGTGGGTAGGGCTGGGATTCTGATTGGCTGTTGGGTCTCGGGCTGTGATTGGTGGTTAGGGCTGGGATTCTTAATGGCTGTTGGTTCTCGGGCTGTGATTGGTGGGTAGGGCTGGGATTCTGATTGGCTGTTGGTTCTCGGGCTGTGATTGGTGGTTAGGGCTGGGATTATGATTGGCTGTTGGTTCTCGGGCTCTGATTGGTGGGTAGGGCTGGGATTCTGATTGGCTGTTGGTTCTCGGGCTCAGATTGGTGGGTTCTCGGGCTCTGATTGGTGGGTAGGGCTGGCATTCTGACTGGCTGTTGGTTCTCGGGCTCTGATTGGTGGGTAGGGCTGGCATTCTGACTGGCTGTTGGTTCTCGAGCTCTGATTGGTGGGTAGGGCTGGCATTCTGACTGGCTGTTGGTTCTCGGGCTCTGATTGGTGGGTAGGGCTGGCATTCTGACTGGCTGTTGGTTCTCGGGCTCTGATTGGTGGGTAGGGCTGGCATTCTGACTGGCTGTTGGTTCTCGGGCTCCGATTGGTGGGTCGGGCTGGGATTCTGACTGGCTGTTGGTTCTCGGGCTCCGATTGGTGGGTAGGGCTGGGATTCTGACTGGCTGTTGGTTCTCGGGCTCCGATTGGTGGGTAGGGCTGGGATTCTGACTGGCTGTTGGTTCTCGGGCTCCGATTGGTGGGTAGGGCTGGGATTCTGACTGGCTGTTGGTTCTCGGGCTCCGATTGGTGGGTAGGACTGGGATTCTGACTGGCTGTTGGTTCTCGGGCTGTGATTGGTGGGTAGGGCTGGGATTCTGACTGGCTGTTGGTTCTCGGGCTCTGATTGGTGGTTAGGGCTGGGATTCTGATTGGCTGTTGGTTCTCGGGCTCTGATTGGTGGTTAGGGCGAGTAGGGCTGGGATTCTGACTGGCGGTTGGTTCTCGGGCTCTGATTGGTGGGTAGGGCTGGGATTCTGACTGGCGGTTTGTTCTCGGGCTCTGATTGGTGGGTAGGGCTGGGATTCTGACTGGCGGTTGGTTCTCGGGCTCTGATTGGTGGATAGGGCTGGGATTCTGACTGGCGGTTTGTTCTCGGGCTCTGATTGGTGGATAGGGCTGGGATTCTGACTGGCGGTTGGTTCTCGGGCTCTGATTGGTGGGTAGGGCTGGGATCCTGACTGGCGGTTGGTTCTCGGGCTCTGATTGGTGGGTAGGGCTGGGATTCTGACTGGCGGTAGGTTCTCGGGCTCTGATTGGTGGGTAGGGCTGGGATTCTGACTGGCGGTTGGTTCTCGGGCTCTGATTGGTGGGTAGGGCTGGGATTCTGACTGGCGGTTGGTTCTCGGGCTCTGATTGGTGGTTAGGGCGGGTAGGGCTGGGATTCTGATTGGCTGTTGGTTCTCGGGCTCTGATTGGTGGTTAGGGCAGGTAGGGCTGGGATTCTGATTGGCTGTTGGTTCTCAGGCTGTGATTGGTGGGTAGGGCTGGGATTCTGATTGGCTGTTGGTTCTCGGGCTCTGATTGGTGGGTAGGGCTGTGATTCTGATTGGCTGTTGGTTCTCGGGCTCTGATTGGTGGTTAGGGCTGGGATTCTGACTGGCTGTTGGTTCTCGGGCTCTGATTGGTGGGTAGGGCTGGGATTCTGACTGGCTGTTGGTTCTCGGGCTCTGATTGGTGGTTAGGGCTGGGATTCTGACTGGCTGTTGTTTCTCGGGCTGTGATTGGTGGTTAGGGCTGGGATTCTGATTGGCTGTTGGTTCTCGTGCTGTGATTGGTGGGTAGGGCTGGGATTCTGATTGGCTGTTGGGTCTCGGGCTGTGATTGGTGGTTA
This sequence comes from Pleurodeles waltl, assembly GCF_031143425.1. Taxonomy (NCBI): domain Eukaryota; kingdom Metazoa; phylum Chordata; class Amphibia; order Caudata; family Salamandridae; genus Pleurodeles; species Pleurodeles waltl. Next base: position 144,300 of record NW_027149984.1, on the reverse strand, counting down.
GGGCTGGGATTCTTAATGGCTGTTGGTTCTCGGGCTGTGATTGGTGGGTAGGGCTGGGATTCTGATTGGCTGTTGGTTCTCGGGCTGTGATTGGTGGTTAGGGCTGGGATTATGATTGGCTGTTGGTTCTCGGGCTCTGATTGGTGGGTAGGGCTGGGATTCTGATTGGCTGTTGGTTCTCGGGCTCAGATTGGTGGGTGCTCGGGCTGGGATTCTGACTGGCTGTTGGTTCTCGGGCTCCGATTGGTGGGTAGGGCTGGGATTCTGACTGGCTGTTGGTTCTCGGGCTCCGATTGGTGGGTAGGGCTGGGATTCTGACTGGCTGTTGGTTCTCGGGCTCCGATTGGTGGGTAGGGCTGGGATTCTGACTGGCTGTTGGTTCTCGGGCTCCGATTGGTGGGTAGGGCTGGGATTCTGACTGGCTGTTGGTTCTCGGGCTGTGATTGGTGGGTAGGGCTGGGATTCTGACTGGCTGTTGGTTCTCGGGCTCTGATTGGTGGTTAGGGCTGGGATTCTGATTGGCTGTTGGTTCTCGGGCTCTGATTGGTGGTTAGGGCGAGTAGGGCTGGGATTCTGACTGGCGGTTGGTTCTCGAGCTCTGATTGGTGGGTAGGGCTGGGATTCTGACTGGCGGTTTGTTCTCGGGCTCTGATTGGTGGGTAGGGCTGGGATTCTGACTGGCGGTTGGTTCTCGGGCTCTGATTGGTGGATAGGGCTGGGATTCTGACTGGCGGTTTGTTCTCGGGCTCTGATTGGTGGATAGGGCTGGGATTCTGACTGGCGGTTGGTTCTCGGGCTCTGATTGGTGGGTAGGGCTGGGATCCTGACTGGCGGTTGGTTCTCGGGCTCTGATTGGTGGGTAGGGCTGGGATTCTGACTGGCGGTAGGTTCTCGGGCTCTGATTGGTGGGTAGGGCTGGGATTCTGACTGGCGGTGGGTTCTCGGGCTCTGATTGGTGGGTAGGGCTGGGATTCTGACTGGCGGTTGGTTCTCGGGCTCTGATTGGTGGGTAGGGCTGGGATTCTGACTGGCGGTGGGTTCTCGGGCTCTGATTGGTGGTTAGGGCTGGGATTCTGACTGGCGGTTGGTTCTCGGGTTCTGATTGGTGGGTAGGGCTGGGATTCTGACTGGTGGTTGGTTCTCGGGCTCCGATTGGTGGGTAGGGCTGGGATTCTGACTGGCGGTTGGTTCTCGGGCTCCGATTGGTGGGTAGGGCTGGGATTCTGACTGGCGGTTGGTTCTCGGGCTCCGAATGGTGGGTAGGGCTGGGATTCTGACTGGCGGTTGGTTCTCGGGCTCCGATTGGTGGGTAGGGGCTGGGATTCTGACTGGCGGTTGGTTCTCGGGCTCCGATTGGTGGGTAGGGCTGGGATTCTGACTGGCGGTTGGTTCTCGGGCTCCGATTGGTGGGAAGGGCTGGGATTCTGACTAGCTGTTGGTTTTCGGGCTCCGATTGGTGGGTAGGGCTGGGATTCTGATTGGATTGGTGGGTAGGGCTGGGATTCTGATTGGCTGCTGGTTCTCGGGCTCTGATTGGTGGGTAGGGCTGGGATTCTGATTGGATGTTGGTTCTCGGGCTCTGATTGGTGGGTAGGGCTGGGATTCTGACTGGCTGTTGGTTCTCGGGCTCCGATTGGTGGGTAGGGCTGGGATTCTGATTGGCTGTTGGTTCTCGGGCTCCGATTGGTGGGTAGGGCTGGGATTCTGATTGGCTGTTGGTTCTCGGGCTCCGATTGGTGGGTAGGGCTGGGATTCTGATTGGCTCTTGGTTCTCGGGCTCCGATTGGTGGTTAGGGCGGGTAGGGCTGGGATTCTGATTGGCTGTTGGTTCTCGGGCTCTGATTGGTGGTTAGGGCAGGTAGGGCTGGGATTCTGATTGGCTGTTGGTTCTCGGGCTGTGATTGGTGGGTAGGGCTGGGATTCTGATTGGCTGTTGGTTCTCGGGCTCTGATTGGTGGGTAGGGCTGGGATTCTGATTGGCTGTTGGTTCTCGGGCTCTGATTGGTGGTTAGGGCTGGGATTCTGACTGGCTGTTGGTTCTCGGGCTCTGATTGGTGGGTAGGGCTGGGATTCTGACTGGCTGTTGGTTCTCGGGCTCTGATTGGTGGTTAGGGCTGGGATTCTGATTGGCTGTTGGTTCTCGTGCTGTGATTGGTGGGTAGGGCTGGGATTCTGATTGGCTGTTGGGTCTCGGGCTGTGATTGGTGGTTAGGGCTGGGATTCTGATTGGCTGTTGGTTCTCGGGCTGTGATTGGTGGGTAGGGCTGGGATTCTGATTGGCTGTTGGTTCTCGGGCTGTGATTGGTGGGTAGGGCTGGGATTATGATTGGATGTTGGTTCTCGGGCTCTGATTGGTGGGTAGGGCTGGGATTCTGATTGACTGTTGGTTCTCGGGCTCTGATTGGTGGGTTCTCGGGCTGGAATTGGTGGGTAGGGCTGGGATTCTGACTGGCTGTTGGTTCTCGGGCTCTGATTGGTGGGTAGGGCTGGCATTCTGACTGGCTGTTGTTTCTCGGGCTCTGATTGGTGGGTTCTCTGGCTCTGACTGGTGGGTAGGGCTGGCATTCTGACTGGCTGTTGGTTCTCGGGCTCTGATTGGTGGGTCGGGCTGGCATTCTGACTGGCTGTTGGTTCTCGGGCTTTGATTGGTGGGTCGGGCTGGCATTCTGACTGGCTGTTGGTTCTCGGGCTCTGATTGGTGGGTCGGGCTGGCATTCTGACTGGCTGTTGGTTCTCGGGTTCTGATTGGTGGGTCGGGCTGGCATTCTGACTGGCTGTTGGTTCTCGGGCTCTGATTGGTGGGTCGGGCTGGCATTCTGACTGGCTGTTGGTTCTCGGGCTCCGATTGGTGGGTCGGGCTGGGATTCTGACTGGCTGTTGGTTCTCGGGCTCCGATTGGTGTGTCGGGCTGGGATTCTGACTGGCTGTTGGTTCTCGGGCTCCGATTGGTGGGTAGGGCTGGGATTCTGACTGGCTGTTGGTTCTCGGGCTCCGATTGGTGGGTAGGGCTGGGATTCTGACTGGCTGTTGGTTCTCGGGCTCCGATTGGTGGGTAGGGCTGGGATTCTGACTGGCTGTTGGTTCTCGGGCTCCGATTGGTGGGTAGGGCTGGGATTCTGACTGGCTGTTGGTTCTCGGGCTCCGATTGGTGGGTAGGGCTGGGATTCTGACTGGCTGTTGGTTCTCGGGCTCCGATTGGTGGGTAGGGCTGGGATTCTGACTGGCTGTTGGTTCTCGGGCTCCGATTGGTGGTTAGGGCTGGGATTCTGACTGGCTGTTGGTTCTCGGGCTCCGATTGGAGGGTAGGGCTGGGATTCTGACTGGCTGTTGGTTCTCGGGCTCCGATTGGTGGGTAGGGCTGGGATTCTGACTGGCTGTTGGTTCTCGGGCTCCGATTGGTGGGTAGGGCTGGGATTCTGATTGGCTGTTGGTTCTCGGGCTGTGATTGGTGGTTAGGGCTGGGATTCTGATTGGCTGTTGGTTCTCGGGCTCCGATTGGTGGGTAGGGCTGGGATTTAGATTGGCTGTTGGTTCTCGGGCTCTGATTGGTGGGTAGGGCTGGGATTCTGATTGGCTGTTGGTTCTCGGGCTCTGATTGGTGGTTCGGGCTGGGATTCTGATTGGCTGTTGGTTCTCGGGCTCTGATTGGTGGTTAGAGCGGGTAGGGCTTGGATTCTGATTGGCTGTTGGTTCTCGGGCTCTGATTGGTGGGTAGGGCTGGGATTCTGACTGGCTGTTGGTTCTCGGGCTCTGATTGGTGGGTAGGGCTGGGATTCTGACTGGCTGTTGGTTCTCGGGCTCTGATTGGTGGGTAGGGCTGGGATTCTGACTGGCTGTTGGTTCTCGGGCTCTGATTGGTGGGTAGGGCTGGGATTCTGACTGGCTGTTGGTTCTCGGGCTCTGATTGGTGGGTAGGGCTGGGATTCTGACTGGCTGTTGGTTCTCGGGCTCTGATTGGTGGGTAGGGCTGGGATTCTGACTGGCTGTTGGTTCTCGGGCTCTGATTGGTGGGTAGGGCTGGGATTCTGACTGGCTGTTGGTTCTCGGGATCCGATTGGTAGTTAGGGCTGGGATTCTGATTGGCTGTTGGTTCTCGGGCTGTGATTGGTGGGTAGGGCTGGGATTCTGATTGGCTGTTGGTTCTCGGGCTCCGATTGGTGGGTAGGGCTGGGATTCTGATTGGCTGTTGGTTCTCGGGCTGTGATTGGTGGTTAGGGCTGGGATTCTGATTGGCTGTTGGTTCTCGGGCTGTGATTGGGGGTTAGGGCTGGGATTCTGAGTGGCTGTTGGTTCTCGGGCTCTGATTGGTGGTTAGGGCTGGGATTCTGACTGGCTGTTGGTTCTAGGGCTCTGATTGGTGGTTAGGGCTGGGATTCTTACTGGCTGTTGGTTCTCGGGCTCTGATTGGTGGTTAGGGCTGGGATTCTGACTGGCTGTTGGTTCTCGGGTTCTGATTGGTGGGTAGGGCTAGGATTCTGATTGGCTGTTGGTTCTCGGGCTCTGATTGGTGGGTAGGGCTGGGATTCTGATTGGCTGTTGGTTCTCGGGCTGTGATTGGTGGTTAGAGCCGGGATTCTGATTGGCTGTTGGTTCTCGGGCTGTGATTGGTGGGTAGGGCTGGGATTCTGATTGGCTGTTGGTTCTCGGGCTCTGATTGGTGGGTAGGGCTGGGATTCTGATTGGCTGTTGGTTCTCGGGCTCTGATTGGTGGGTAGGGCTGGAATTCTGATTGGCTGTTGGTTCTCGGGCTCTGATTGGTGCTTAGGGCTGGGATTCTGATTGGCTGTTGGTTCTCGGGCTCTGATTGGTGGGTAGGGCTGGGATTCTGACTGGCTGTTGGTTCTCGGGCTCTGATTGGTGGGTAGGGCTGGGATTCTGACTGTCGGTTGGTTCTCAGGCTCTGATTGGTGGGTAGGGCTGGGATTCTGACTGGCTGTTGGTTCTCGGGCTCTGATTGGTGGGTAGGGCTGGGATTCTGACTGGCTGTTGGTTCTCGGGCTGTGATTGGTGGTTAGGGCTGGGATTCTGACTGGCTGTTGGTTCTCGGGCTGTGATTGGTGGGTAGGGCTGGGATTCTGACTGGCTGTTGGTTCTCGGGCTGTGATTGGTGGGTAGGGCGGGTAGGGCTGGGATTCTGATTGGCTGTTGGTTCTCGGGCTCTGATTGGTGGGTAGGGCTGGGATTCTGACTGGCTGTTGGTTCTCGGGCTCTGATTGGTGGGTAGGGCTGGGATTCTGACTGTCGGTTGGTTCTCAGGCTCTGATTGGTGGGTAGGGCTGGGATTCTGACTGGCTGTTGGTTCTCGGGCTCTGATTGGTGGGTAGGGCTGGGATTCTGACTGGCTGTTGGTTCTCGGGCTGTGATTGGTGGTTAGGGCTGGGATTCTGACTGGCTGTTGGTTCTCGGGCTGTGATTGGTGGGTAGGGCTGGGATTCTGACTGGCTGTTGGTTCTCGGGCTGTGATTGGTGGGTAGGTCTGGGATTCTGACTGGCTGTTGGTTCTCGGGCTCTGATTGGTGGGTAGGGCTGGGATTCTGATTGGCTGTTGGTTCTCGGGCTCTGATTGGTGGGTAGGGCTGGGATTCTGATTGGCTGTTGGTTCCCGGGCTCTGATTGGTGGTTAGGGCTGGGATTCTGATTGGCTGTTGGTTCTCAGGCTCTGATTGGTGGTTAGGGCGGGTAGGGCTGGGATTCTGATTGGCTGTTAGTTCTCGGGCTCTGATTGGTGGTTAGGGCTGGGATTCTGACTGGCTGTTGGTTCTCGGGCTCTGATTGGTGGGTAGGGCTGGGATTCTGACTGGCTGTTGGTTCTCGGGCTCTGATTGGTGGTTAGGGTGGGTAGGGCTGGGATTCTGACTGGCTGTTGGTTCTCGGGCTCTGATTGGTGGGTAGGGCTGGGATTCTGACTGGCTGTTGGTTCTCGGGCTCTGATTGGTGGGTAGGGCTGGGATTCTGATTGGCTGTTGGTTCTCGGGCTCTGATTGGTGGGTCGGGCTGGGATTCTGATTGGCTGTTGGTTCTAGGGCTCTGATTGGTGGTTAGGGCTGGGATTCTGATTGGCTGTTGGTTCTCGGGCTCTGATTGGTGAGTAGGGCTGGGATTCTGACTGGCTGTTGGTTCTCGGGCTCTTATTGGTTGGTAGGGCTGGGATTCTGACTGGCTGTTGGTTCTCGGGCTCTGATTGGTGGGGAGGGCTGGGATTCTGACTGGCTGTTGGTTCTCGGTCTCTGATTGGTGGGTAGGGCTGGGATTCTGACTGGCTGTTGGTTCTCGGGCTCTGATTGGTGGGTAGGGCTGGGATTCTAACTGGCTGTTGGTTCTCGGGCTCTGATTGGTGGTTTGGGCGGGTAGGGCTGGGATTCTGACTGGCTGTTGGTTCTCGGGCTCTGATTGGTGGGTAGGGCTGGGATTCTGACTGGCTCTTGGTTCTCGGGATCTGATTGGTGGGTAGGGCTGGGATTCTGACTGTCTGTTGGTTCTCGGGCTCTGATTGGTGGGTAGGGCTGGGATTCTGACAGGCTGTTGGTTCTCGGGCTCTGATTGGTGGTTAGGACTGGGATTCTGACTGGCTGTTGGTTCTCGGGCTCCGATTGCTGGGTAGGGCTGGGATTCTGATTGGCGGTTGGTTCTCGGGCTCCGATTGCTGGGTAGGGCTGGGATTCTGATTGGCTGTTGGTTCTCGGGCTGTGATTGGTGGTTAGGGCTGGGATTCTGATTGGCTGTTGGTTCTCGGGCAGTGATTGGGGGTTAGGGCTGGGATTCTGATTGGCTGTTGGTTCTCGGGCTCTGATTGGTGGGTAGGGCTGGGATTCTGATTGGCTGTTGGTTCTCGGGCTGTGATTGGTGGGTAGGGCTGGGATTCTGATTGGCTGTTGGTTCTCGGGCTCTGATTGGTGGGTAGGGCTGGGATTCTGATTGGCTGTTGGTTCTCGGGCTCTGATTGGTGGGTAGGGCTGGGATTCTGATTGGCTGTTGGTTCTCGGGCTCTGATTGGTGGGTAGGGCTGGGATTCTGATTGGCTGTTGGTTCTCGGGCTCTGATTGGTGGGTAGGGCTGGGATTCTGATTGGCTGTTGGTTCTCGGGCTCTGATTGGTGGGTAGGGCTGGGATTCTGACTGGCTGTTGGTTCTCGGGCTGTGATTGGTGGGTAGGGCTGGGATTCTGATTGGCTGTTGGTTCTCGGGCTGTGATTGGTGGTTAGGGGTGGGATTCTGATTGGCTGTTGGTTCTCGGGCTGTGGTAGGTGGTTAGGGCTGGGATTCTGATTGGCTATTGGTTCTCGGGCTGTGATTGGTGGGTAGGGCTGGGATTCTGACTGGCTGTTGGTTCTCGGGTTCTGATTGGTGGGTAGGGCTGGGATTCTGACTGGCTGTTGGTTCTCGGGCTGTGATTGGTGGGTAGTCCGGGGATTCTTACTGGCTGTTGGTTCTCGGGCTGTGATTGGTGGGTAGGGCTGGGATTCTGACTGGCTGTTGGTTCTCGGGCTGTGATTGGTGGGTAGGACTGGGATTCTGACTGGCTGTTGGTTCTCGGGCTCTGATTGGTGGGTAGGGCTGGGATTCTGATTGGCTGTTGGTTCTCGGGCTCTGATTGGTGGGTAGGACTGGGATTCTGACTGGCTGTTGGTTCTCGGGCTCTGATTGGTGGGTAGAGCTGGGATTCTGACTGGCTGAAGGTTCTCGGGCTCTGATTGGTGGGTAGGGCTGGGATTCTGACTGGCTGTTGGTTCTCGGGCTCTGATTGGTGGGTAGGGCTGGGATTCTGATTTGTCTGTTGGTTCTCGGGCTCTGATTGGTGGTTAGGGCTGGAATTCTGATTGGCTGTTGGTTCTCGGGCTCTGATTGGTGGTTAGGGCGGGTAGGGCTGGGGTTCTTATTGGCTGTTGGTTCTCAGGCTCTTATTGGTGGGTAGGGCTGGGATTCTGATTGGCTGTTGGTTCTCGGGCTCTGATTGGTGGTTAGGGCTGGGATTCTGACTGGCTGTTGGTTCTGGGGCTCTGATTGGTGGGTAGGGCTGGGATTATGATTGGCTGTTGGTTCTCGGGCTCCGATTGGTGGGTAGGGCTGGGATTCTGACTGGCTGTTGGTTCTCGGGCTGTGATTGGTGGGTAGGGCTGGGATTCTGACTGGCTGTTGGTTCTCGGGCTCTGATTGGTGGTTAGGGCTGGGATTCTGATTGGCTGTTGGTTCTCGGGCTCTGATTGGTGGTTAGGGCGAGTAGGGCTGGGATTCTGACTGGCGGTTGGTTCTCGGGCTCTGATTGGTGGGTAGGGCTGGGATTCTGACTGGCGGTTTGTTCTCGGGCTCTGATTGGTGGGTAGGGCTGGGATTCTGACTGGCGGTTGGTTCTCGGGCTCTGATTGGTGGATAGGGCTGGGATTCTGACTGGCGGTTTGTTCTCGGGCTCTGATTGGTGGATAGGGCTGGGATTCTGACTGGCTTTTGGTTCTCGGGCTCTGATTGGTGGGTAGGGCTGGGATCCTGACTGGCGGTTGGTTCTCGGGCTCTGATTGGTGGGTAGGGCTGGGATTCTGACTGGCGGTAGGTTCTCGGGCTCTGATTGGTGGGTAGGGTTGGGATTCTGACTGGCGGTTGGTTCTCGGGCTCTGATTGGTGGGTAGGGCTGGGATTCTGACTGGCGGTTGGTTCTCGGGCTCTGATTGGTGAGTAGGGCTGGGATTCTGACTGGCGGTGGGTTCTCGGGCTCTGATTGGTGGGTAGGGCTGGGATTCTGACTGGCGGTAGGTTCTCGGGCTCTGATTGGTGGGTAGGGCTGGGATTCTGACTGGCAGTAGGTTCTCGGGCTCTGATTGGTGGGTAGGGCTGGGATTCTGACTGGCGGTTGGTTCTCGGGCTCTGATTGGTGGGTAGGGCTGGGATTCTGACTGGCGGTTGGTTCTCGGGCTCTGATTGGTGGGTAGGGCTGGGATTCTGACTGGCGGTGGGTTCTCGGGCTCTGATTGGTGGGTAGGGCTGGGATTCTGACTGGCGGTGGGTTCTCGGGCTCTGATTGGTGGGTAGGGCTGGGATTCTGACTGGCGGTTGGTTCTCGGGTTCTGATTGGTGGGTAGGACTGGGATTCTGACTGGCGGTTGGTTCTCAGGCTCCGATTGGTGGGTAGGGCTGGGATTCTGACTGGCGGTTGGTTCTCGGGCTCCGATTGGTGGGTAGGGCTGGGATTCTGACTGGCGGTTGGTTCTCGGGCTGTGATTGGTGGGTAGGGCTGGGATTCTGACTGGCGGTTGGTTCTCGTGCTCCGATTGGTGGGTAGGGCTGGGATCCTGACTGACGGATGGTTCTCGGGCTCCGATTGGTGGGTAGGGGCTGGGATTCTGACTGGCGGTTGGTTCTCGGGCTCCGATTGGTGGGTAGGGCTGGGATTCTGACTGGCGGTTGGTTCTCGGGCTCCGATTTGTGGGTAGGGCTGGGATTCTGACTGGCTGGTGGTTCTCGGGCTCCGATTGGTGGGTAGGGCTGGGATTCTGATTGGATTGGTGGGTAGGGTTGGGATTCTGATTGGCAGTTGGTTCTCGTGCTCTGATTGGTGGGTAGGGCTGGGATTCTGATTGGATATTGGTTCTCGGGCTCTGATTGGTGGGTAGGGCTGGGATTCTGACTGGCTGTTGGTTCTCGTGCTCCGATTGGTGGGTAGGGCTGTGATTCTGATTGGCTGTTGGTTCTCGGGCTCCGATTGGTGGGTAGGGCTGGGATTCTGATTGGCTGTTGGTTCTCGGGCTCCGATTGGTGGGTAGGGCTGGAATTCTGATTGGCTGTTGGTTCTCGGGCTCCGATTGGTGGTTAGGGCTGAGATTCTGATTGGCTGTTGGTTCTCGGGCTTCGATTGGTGGTTAGGGCTGGGATTCTGATTGGCTGTTGGTTCTCGGGCTCCGATTGGTGGTTAGGGCTGGGATTCTGATTGGCTGTTGGTTCTCGGGCTCCGATTGGTGGTTAGGGCGGGTGGGGCTGGGATTCTGATTGGCTGTTGGTTCTCGGGCTCTGATTGGTGGTTAGGGCGGGTAGGGCTGGGATTCTGATTGGCTGTTGGTTCTCGGGCTCTGATTGGTGGTTAGGGCAGGTAGGGCTGGGATTCTGATTGGCTGTTGGTTCTCGGGCTGTGATTGGTGGGTAGGGCTGGGATTCTGATTGGCTGTTGGTTCTCGGGCTCTGATTGGTGGGTAGGGCTGGGATTCTGATTGGCTGTTGGTTCTCGGGCTCTGATTGGTGGTTAGGGCTGGGATTCTGACTGGCTGTTGGTTCTCGGGCTCTGATTGGTGGGTAGGGCTGGGATTCTGACTGGCTGTTGGTTCTCGGGCTCTGATTGGTGGTTAGGGCTGGGATTCTGACTGGCTGTTGTTTCTCGGGCTGTGATTGGTGGTTAGGGCTGGGATTCTGATTGGCTGTTGGTTCTCGTGCTGTGATTGGTGGGTAGGGCTGGGATTCTGATTGGCTGTTGGGTCTTTGGCTGTGATTGGTGGTTAGGGCTGGGATTCTTAATGGCTATTGGTTCTCGGGCTGTGATTGGTGGGTAGGGCTGGGATTCTGATTGGCTGTTGGTTCTCGGGCTGTGATTGGTGGTTAGGGCTGGGATTATGATTGGCTGTTGGTTCTCGGGCTCTGATTGGTGGGTAGGGCTGGGATTCTGATTGGCTGTTGGTTCTCGGGCTCAGATTGGTGGTTTCTCGGGCTCTGATTGGTGGGTAGGGCTGGCATTCTGACTGGCTGTTGGTTCTCGGGCTCTGATTGGTGGGTAGGGCTGGCATTCTGACTGGCTGTTGGTTCTCGAGCTCTGATTGGTGGGTAGGGCTGGCATTCTGACTGGCTGTTGGTTCTCGGGCTCTGATTGGTGGGTAGGGCTGGCATTCTGACTGGCTTTTGGTTCTCGGGCTCTGATTGGTGGGTAGGGCTGGCATTCTGACTGGCTGTTGGTTCTCGGGCTCCGATTGGTGGGTCGGGCTGGGATTCTGACTGGCTGTTGGTTCTCGGGCTCCGATTGGTGGGTAGGGCTGGGATTCTGACTGGCTGTTGGTTCTCGGGCTCCGATTGGTGGGTAGGGCTGGGATTCTGACTGGCTGTTGGTTCTCGGGCTCCGATTGGTGGGTAGGGCTGGGATTCTGACTGGCTGTTGGTTCTCGGGCTCCGATTGGTGGGTAGGGCTGGGATTCTGACTGGCTGTTGGTTCTCGGGCTCCGATTGGTGGGTAGGGCTGGGATTCTGACTGGCTGTTGGTTCTCGGGCTGTGATTGGTGGGTAGGGCTGGGATTCTGACTGGCTGTTGGTTCTCGGGCTCTGATTGGTGGTTAGGGCTGGGATTCTGATTGGCTGTTGGTTCTCGGGCTCTGATTGGTGGTTAGGGCGAGTAGGGCTGGGATTCTGACTGGCGGTTGGTTCTCGGGCTCTGATTGGTGGGTAGGGCTGGGATTCTGACTGGCGGTTTGTTCTCGGGCTCTGATTGGTGGGTAGGGCTGGGATTCTGACTGGCGGTTGGTTCTCGGGCTCTGATTGGTGGATAGGGCTGGGATTCTGACTGGCGGTTTGTTCTCGGGCTCTGATTGGTGGATAGGGCTCGGATTCTGACTGGTGGTTGGTTCTCGGGCTCTGATTGGTGGGTAGGGCTGGGATCCTGACTGGCGGTTGGTTCTCGGGCTCTGATTGGTGGGTAGGGCTGGGATTCTGACTGGCGGTAGGTTCTCGGGCTCTGATTGGTGGGTAGGGCTGGGATTCTGACTGGCGGTTGGTTCTCGGGCTCTGATTGGTGGGTAGGGCTGGGATTCTGACTGGCGGTTGGTTCTCGGGCTCTGATTGGTGGTTAGGGCGGGTAGGGCTGGGATTCTGATTGGCTGTTGGTTCTCGGGCTCTGATTGGTGGTTAGGGCAGGTAGGGCTGGGATTCTGATTGGCTGTTGGTTCTCGGGCTGTGATTGGTGGGTAGGGCTGGGATTCTGATTGGCTGTTGGTTCTCGGGCTCTGATTGGTGGGTAGGGCTGGGATTCTGACTGGCTGTTGGTTCTCGGGATCTGATTGGTGGTTAGGGCTGGGATTCTGACTGGCTGTTGTTTCTCGGGCTGTGATTGGTGGTTAGGGCTGGGATTCTGATTGGCTGTTGGTTCTCGTGCTGTGATTGGTGGGTAGGGCTGGGATTCTGATTGGCTGTTGGGTCTCGGGCTGTGATTGGTGGTTAGGGCTGGGATTCTTAATGGCTGTTGGTTCTCGGGCTGTGATTGGTGGGTAGGGCTGGGATTCTGATTGGCTGTTGGTTCTCGGGCTGTGATTGGTGGTTAGGGCTGGGATTATGATTGGCTGTTGGTTCTCGGGCTCTGATTGGTGGGTAGGGCTGGGATTCTGATTGGCTGTTGGTTCTCGGGCTCAGATTGGTGGGTGCTCGGGCTCTGATTGGTGGGTAGGGCTGGCATTCTGACTGGCTGTTGGTTCTCGGGCTCTGATTGGTGGGTAGGGCTGGCATTCTGACTGGCTGTTGGTTCTCGAGCTCTGATTGGTGGGTAGGGCTGGCATTCTGACTGGCTGTTGGTTCTCGGGCTCTGATTGGTGGGTAGGGCTGGCATTCTGACTGGCTGTTGGTTCTCGGGCTCTGATTGGTGGGTAGGGCTGGGATTCTGACTGGCGGTTGGTTCTCGGGCTCTGATTGGTGGATAGGGCTGGGATTCTGACTGGCGGTTTGTTCTCGGGCTCTGATTGGTGGATAGGGCTCGGATTCTGACTGGTGGTTGGTTCTCGGGCTCTGATTGGTGGGTAGGGCTGGGATCCTGACTGGCGGTTGGTTCTCGGGCTCTGATTGGTGGGTAGGGCTGGGATTCTGACTGGCGGTAGGTTCTCGGGCTCTGATTGGTGGGTAGGGCTGGGATTCTGACTGGCGGTTGGTTCTCGGGCTCTGATTGGTGGGTAGGGCTGGGATTCTGACTGGCGGTTGGTTCTCGGGCTCTGATTGGTGGTTAGGGCGGGTAGGGCTGGGATTCTGATTGGCTGTTGGTTCTCGGGCTCTGATTGGTGGTTAGGGCAGGTAGGGCTGGGATTCTGATTGGCTGTTGGTTCTCGGGCTGTGATTGGTGGGTAGGGCTGGGATTCTGATTGGCTGTTGGTTCTCGGGCTCTGATTGGTGGGTAGGGCTGGGATTCTGACTGGCTGTTGGTTCTCGGGATCTGATTGGTGGTTAGGGCTGGGATTCTGACTGGCTGTTGTTTCTCGGGCTGTGATTGGTGGTTAGGGCTGGGATTCTGATTGGCTGTTGGTTCTCGTGCTGTGATTGGTGGGTAGGGCTGGGATTCTGATTGGCTGTTGGGTCTCGGGCTGTGATTGGTGGTTAGGGCTGGGATTCTTAATGGCTGTTGGTTCTCGGGCTGTGATTGGTGGGTAGGGCTGGGATTCTGATTGGCTGTTGGTTCTCGGGCTGTGATTGGTGGTTAGGGCTGGGATTATGATTGGCTGTTGGTTCTCGGGCTCTGATTGGTGGGTAGGGCTGGGATTCTGATTGGCTGTTGGTTCTCGGGCTCAGATTGGTGGGTGCTCGGGCTCTGATTGGTGGGTAGGGCTGGCATTCTGACTGGCTGTTGGTTCTCGGGCTCTGATTGGTGGGTAGGGCTGGCATTCTGACTGGCTGTTGGTTCTCGAGCTCTGATTGGTGGGTAGGGCTGGCATTCTGACTGGCTGTTGGTTCTCGGGCTCTGATTGGTGGGTAGGGCTGGCATTCTGACTGGCTGTTGGTTCTCGGGCTCTGATTGGTGGGTAGGGCTGGGATTCTGACTGGCTGTTGGTTCTCGGGCTCCGATTGGTGGGTCGGGCTGGGATTCTGACTGGCTGTTGGTTCTCGGGCTCCGATTGGTGGGTAGGGCTGGGATTCTGACTGGCTGTTGGTTCTCGGGCTCCGATTGGTGGGTAGGGCTGGGATTCTGACTGGCTGTTGGTTCTCGGGCTCCGATTGGTGGGTAGGGCTGGGATTCTGACTGGCTGTTGGTTCTCGGGCTCCGATTGGTGGGTAGGGCTGGGATTCTGACTGGCTGTTGGTTCTCGGGCTGTGATTGGTGGGTAGGGCTGGGATTCTGACTGGCTGTTGGTTCTCGGGCTCTGATTGGTGGTTAGGGCTGGGATTCTGATTGGCTGTTGGTTCTCGGGCTCTGATTGGTGGTTAGGGCGAGTAGGGCTGGGATTCTGACTGGCGGTTGGTTCTCGGGCTCTGATTGGTGGGTAGGGCTGGGATTCTGACTGGCGGTTTGTTCTCGGGCTCTGATTGGTGGGTAGGGCTGGGATTCTGACTGGCGGTTGGTTCTCGGGCTCTGATTGGTGGATAGGGCTGGGATTCTGACTGGCGGTTTGTTCTCGGGCTCTGATTGGTGGATAGGGCTGGGATTCTGACTGGCGGTTGGTTCTCGGGCTCTGATTGGTGGGTAGGGCTGGGATCCTGACTGGCGGTTGGTTCTCGGGCTCTGATTGGTGGGTAGGGCTGGGATTCTGACTGGCGGTAGGTTCTCGGGCTCTGATTGGTGGGTAGGGCTGGGATTCTGACTGGCGGTTGGTTCTCGGGCTCTGATTGGTGGGTAGGGCTGGGATTCTGACTGGCGGTTGGTTCTCGGGCTCTGATTGGTGGGTAGGGCTGGGATTCTGACTGGCGGTGGGTTCTCGGGCTCTGATTGGTGGTTAGGGCTGGGATTCTGACTGGCGGTTGGTTCTCGGGTTCTGATTGGTGGGTAGGGCTGGGATTCTGACTGGTGGTTGGTTCTCGGGCTCCGATTGGTGGGTAGGGCTGGGATTCTGACTGGCGGTTGGTTCTCGGGCTCCGATTGGTGGGTAGGGCTGGGATTCTGACTGGCGGTTGGTTCTCGGGCTCCGATTGGTGGGTAGGGCTGGGATTCTGACTGGCGGTTGGTTCTCGGGCTCCGATTGGTGGGTAGGGGCTGGGATTCTGACTGGCGGTTGGTTCTCGGGCTCCGATTGGTGGGTAGGGCTGGGATTCTGACTGGCGGTTGGTTCTCGGGCTCCGATTGGTGGGAAGGGCTGGGATTCTGACTAGCTGTTGGTTTTCGGGCTCCGATTGGTGGGTAGGGCTGGGATTCTGATTGGATTGGTGGGTAGGGCTGGGATTCTGATTGGCTGCTGGTTCTCGGGCTCTGATTGGTGGGTAGGGCTGGGATTCTGATTGGATGTTGGTTCTCGGGCTCTGATTGGTGGGTAGGGCTGGGATTCTGACTGGCTGTTGGTTCTCGGGCTCCGATTGGTGGGTAGGGCTGGGATTCTGATTGGCTGTTGGTTCTCGGGCTCCGATTGGTGGGTAGGGCTGGGATTCTGATTGGCTGTTGGTTCTCGGGCTCCGATTGGTGGGTAGGGCTGGGATTCTGATTGGCTCTTGGTTCTCGGGCTCCGATTGGTGGTTAGGGCGGGTAGGGCTGGGATTCTGATTGGCTGTTGGTTCTCGGGCTCTGATTGGTGGTTAGGGCAGGTAGGGCTGGGATTCTGATTGGCTGTTGGTTCTCGGGCTGTGATTGGTGGGTAGGGCTGGGATTCTGATTGGCTGTTGGTTCTCGGGCTCTGATTGGTGGGTAGGGCTGGGATTCTGATTGGCTGTTGGTTCTCGGGCTCTGATTGGTGGTTAGGGCTGGGATTCTGACTGGCTGTTGGTTCTCGGGCTCTGATTGGTGGGTAGGGCTGGGATTCTGACTGGCTGTTGGTTCTCGGGCTCTGATTGGTGGTTAGGGCTGGGATTCTGATTGGCTGTTGGTTCTCGTGCTGTGATTGGTGGGTAGGGCTGGGATTCTGATTGGCTGTTGGGTCTCGGGCTGTGATTGGTGGTTAGGGCTGGGATTCTGATTGGCTGTTGGTTCTCGGGCTGTGATTGGTGGGTAGGGCTGGGATTATGATTGGCTGTTGGTTCTCGGGCTGTGATTGGTGGGTAGGGCTGGGATTATGATTGGCTGTTGGTTCTCGGGCTCTGATTGGTGGGTAGGGCTGGGATTCTGATTGACTGTTGGTTCTCGGGCTCTGATTGGTGGGTTCTCGGGCTGGAATTGGTGGGTAGGGCTGGGATTCTGACTGGCTGTTGGTTCTCGGGCTCTGATTGGTGGGTAGGGCTGGCATTCTGACTGGCTGTTGTTTCTCGGGCTCTGATTGGTGGGTTCTCTGGCTCTGACTGGTGGGTAGGTGCTGGCATTCTGACTGGCTGTTGGTTCTCTGGCTCTGATTGGTCGGTCGGGCTGGCATTCTGACTGGCTGTTGGTTCTCGGGCTTTGATTGGTGGGTCGGGCTGGCATTCTGACTGGCTGTTGGTTCTCAGGCTCTGATTGGTGGGTCGGGCTGGCATTCTGACTGGCTGTTGGTTCTCGGGTTCTGATTGGTGGGTCGGGCTGGCATTCTGACTGGCTGTTGGTTCTCGGGCTCTGATTGGTGGGTCGGGCTGGCATTCTGACTGGCTGTTGGTTCTCGGGCTCCTATTGGTGGGTCGGGCTGGGATTCTGACTGGCTGTTGGTTCTCGGGCTCCGATTGGTGGGTCGGGCTGGGATTCTGACTGGCTGTTGGTTCTCGGGCTCCGATTGGTGGGTAGGGCGGGGATTCTGACTGGCTGTTGGTTCTCGGGCTCCGATTGGTGGGTAGGGCGGGGATTCTGACTGGCTGTTGGTTCTCGGGCTCCGATTGGTGGGTAGGGCGGGGATTCTGACTGGCTGTTGGTTCTCGGGCTCCGATTGGTGGGTAGGGCTGGGATTCTGACTGGCTGTTGGTTCTCGGGCTCCGATTGGTGGGTAGGGCTGGGATTCTGACTGGCTGTTGGTTCTCGGTCTCCGATTGGTGGGTAGGGCTGGGATTCTGACTGGCTGTTGGTTCTCGGTCTCCGATTGGTGGGTAGGGCTGGGATTCTGACTGGCTGTTGGTTCTCGGGCTCCGATTGGTGGGTAGGGCTGGGATTCTGACTGGCTGTTGGTTCTCGGGCTCCGATTGGTGGGTAGGGCTGGGATTCTGACTGGCTGTTGGTTCTCGGGCTCCGATTGGTGGTTAGGGCTGGGATTCTGACTGGCTGTTGGTTCTCGGGCTCCGATTGGAGGGTAGGGCTGGGATTCTGACTGGCTGTTGGTTCTCGGGCTCCGATTGGTGGGTAGGGCTGGGATTCTGACTGGCTGTTGGTTCTCGGGCTCCGATTGGTGGGTAGGGCTGGGATTCTGATTGGCTGTTGGTTCTCGGGCTGTGATTGGTGGTTAGGGCTGGGATTCTGATTGGCTGTTGGTTCTCGGGCTCCGATTGGTGGGTAGGGCTGGGATTTAGATTGGCTGTTGGTTCTCGGGCTCTGATTGGTGGGTAGGGCTGGGATTCTGATTGGCTGTTGGTTCTCGGGCTCTGATTGGTGGTTCGGGCTGGGATTCTGATTGGCTGTTGGTTCTCGGGCTCTGATTGGTGGTTAGAGCGGGTAGGGCTTGGATTCTGATTGGCTGTTGGTTCTCGGGCTCTGATTGGTGGGTAGGGCTGGGATTCTGACTGGCTGTTGGTTCTCGGGCTCTGATTGGTGGGTAGGGCTGGGATTCTGACTGGCTGTTGGTTCTCGGGCTCTGATTGGTGGGTAGGGCTGGGATTCTGACTGGCTGTTGGTTCTCGGGCTCTGATTGGTGGGTAGGGCTGGGATTCTGACTGGCTGTTGGTTCTCGGGCTCTGATTGGTGGGTAGGGCTGGGATTCTGACTGGCTGTTGGTTCTCGGGCTCTGATTGGTGGGTAGGGCTGGGATTCTGACTGGCTGTTGGTTCTCGGGATCCGATTGGTAGTTAGGGCTGGGATTCTGATTGGCTGTTGGTTCTCGGGCTGTGATTGGTGGGTAGGGCTGGGATTCTGATTGGCTGTTGGTTCTCGGGCTCCGATTGGTGGGTAGGGCTGGGATTCTGATTGGCTGTTGGTTCTCGGGCTGTGATTGGTGGTTAGGGCTGGGATTCTGATTGGCTGTTGGTTCTCGGGCTGTGATTGGGGGTTAGGGCTGGGATTCTGATTGGCTGTTGGTTCTCGGGCTCTGATTGGTGGTTAGGGCTGGGATTCTGACTGGCTGTTGGTTCTAGGGCTCTGATTGGTGGTTAGGGCTGGGATTCTTACTGGCTGTTGGTTCTCGGGCTCTGATTGGTGGTTAGGGCTGGGATTCTGACTGGCTGTTGGTTCTCGGGTTCTGATTGGTGGGTAGGGCTAGGATTCTGATTGGCTGTTGGTTCTCGGGCTCTGATTGGTGGGTAGGGCTGGGATTCTGATTGGCTGTTGGTTCTCGGGCTGTGATTGGTGGTTAGAGCCGGGATTCTGATTGGCTGTTGGTTCTCGGGCTGTGATTGGTGGGTAGGGCTGGGATTCTGATTGGCTGTTGGTTCTCGGGCTCTGATTGGTGGGTAGGGCTGGGATTCTGATTGGCTGTTGGTTCTCGGGCTCTGATTGGTGGGTAGGGCTGGAATTCTGATTGGCTGTTGGTTCTCGGGCTCTGATTGGTGGTTAGGGCTGGGATTCTGATTGGCTGTTGGTTCTCGGGCTCTGATTGGTGGGTAGGGCTGGGATTCTGACTGGCTGTTGGTTCTCGGGCTCTGATTGGTGGGTAGGGCTGGGATTCTGACTGTCGGTTGGTTCTCGGGCTCTGATTGGTGGGTAGGGCTGGGATTCTGACTGGCTGTTGGTTCTCGGGCTCTGATTGGTGGGTAGGGCTGGGATTCTGACTGGCTGTTGGTTCTCGGGCTCTGATTGGTGGTTAGGGCTGGGATTCTGACTGGCTGTTGGTTCTCGGGCTGTGATTGGTGGGTAGGGCTGGGATTCTGACTGGCTGTTGGTTCTCGGGCTGTGATTGGTGGGTAGGGCGGGTAGGGCTGGGATTCTGATTGGCTGTTGGTTCTCGGGCTCTGATTGGTGGGTAGGGCTGGGATTCTGACTGGCTGTTGGTTCTCGGGCTCTGATTGGTGGGTAGGGCTGGGATTCTGACTGTCGGTTGGTTCTCAGGCTCTGATTGGTGGGTAGGGCTGGGATTCTGACTGGCTGTTGGTTCTCGGGCTCTGATTGGTGGGTAGGGCTGGGATTCTGACTGGCTGTTGGTTCTCGGGCTGTGATTGGTGGTTAGGGCTGGGATTCTGACTGGCTGTTGGTTCTCGGGCTGTGATTGGTGGGTAGGGCTGGGATTCTGACTGGCTGTTGGTTCTCGGGCTGTGATTGGTGGGTAGGTCTGGGATTCTGACTGGCTGTTGGTTCTCGGGCTCTGATTGGTGGGTAGGGCTGGGATTCTGATTGGCTGTTGGTTCTCGGGCTCTGATTGGTGGGTAGGGCTGGGATTCTGATTGGCTGTTGGTTCCCGGGCTCTGATTGGTGGTTAGGGCTGGGCTTCTGATTGGCTGTTGGTTCTCAGGCTCTGATTGGTGGTTAGGGCGGGTAGGGCTGGGATTCTGATTGGCTGTTAGTTCTCGGGCTCTGATTGGTGGTTAGGGCTGGGATTCTGACTGGCTGTTGGTTGTCGGGCTCTCATTGGTGGGTAGGGCTGGGATTCTGACTGGCTGTTGGTTCTCGGGCTCTGATTGGTGGTTAGGGTGGGTAGGGCTGGGATTCTGACTGGCTGTTGGTTCTCGGGCTCTGATTGGTGGGTAGGGCTGGGATTCTGACTGGCTGTTGGTTCTCGGGCTCTGATTGTTGGGTAGGGCTGGGATTCTGACTGGCTGTTGGTTCTCGGGCTCTGATTGGTGGGTAGGGCTGGGATTCTGATTGGCTGTTGGTTCTCGGGCTCTGATTGGTGGGTCGGGCTGGGATTCTGATTGGCTGTTGGTTCTAGGGCTCTGATTGGTGGTTAGGGCTGGGATTCTGATTGGCTGTTGGTTCTCGGGCTCTGATTGGTGAGTAGGGCTGGGATTCTGACTGGCTGTTGGTTCTCGGGCTCTTATTGGTTGGTAGGGCTGGGATTCTGACTGGCTGTTGGTTCTCGGGCTCTGATTGGTGGGTAGGGCTGGGATTCTGACTGGCTGTTGGTTCTCGGTCTCTGATTGGTGGGTAGGGCTGGGATTCTGACTGGCTGTTGGTTCTCGGGCTCTGATTGGTGGGTAGGGCTGGGATTCTAACTGGCTGTTGGTTCTCGGGCTCTGATTGGTGGTTTGGGCGGGTAGGGCTGGGATTCTGACTGGCTGTTGGTTCTCGGGCTCTGATTGGTGGGTAGGGCTGGGATTCTGACTGGCTCTTGGTTCTCGGGCTCTGATTGGTGGGTAGGGCTGGGATTCTGACTGTCTCTTGGTTCTCGGGCTCTGATTGGTGGGTAGGGCTGGGATTCTGACAGGCTGTTGGTTCTCGGGCTCTGATTGGTGGTTAGGACTGGGATTCTGACTGGCTGTTGGTTCTCGGGCTCCGATTGGTGGGTAGGGCTGGGATTCTGATTGGCGGTTGGTTCTCGGGCTCCGATTGCTGGGTAGGGCTGGGATTCTGATTGGCTGTTGGTTCTCGGGCTGTGATTGGTGGTTAGGGCTGGGATTCTGATTGGCTGTTGGTTCTCGGGCTGTGATTGGGGGTTAGGGCTGGGATTCTGATTGGCTGTTGGTTCTCGGGCTCTGATTGGTGGGTAGGGCTGGGATTCTGATTGGCTGTTGGTTCTCGGGCTGTGATTGGTGGGTAGGGCTGGGATTCTGATTGGCTGTTGGTTCTCGGGCTCTGATTGGTGGGTAGGGCTGGGATTCTGATTGGCTGTTGGTTCTCGGGCTCTGATTGGTGGGTAGGGCTGGGATTCTGATTGGCTGTTGGTTCTCGGGCTCTGATTGGTGGGTAGGGCTGGGATTCTGATTGGCTGTTGGTTCTCGGGCTCTGATTGGTGGGTAGGGCTGGGATTCTGATTGGCTGTTGGTTCTCGGGCTCTGATTGGTGGGTAGGGCTGGGATTCTGACTGGCTGTTGGTTCTCGGGCTGTGATTGGTGGGTAGGGCTGGGATTCTGATTGGCTGTTGGTTCTCGGGCTGTGATTGGTGGTTAGGGCTGGGATTCTGATTGGCTGTTGGTTCTCGGGCTGTGGTAGGTGGTTAGGGCTGGGATTCTGATTGGCTATTGGTTCTCGGGCTGTGATTGGTGGGTAGGGCTGGGATTCTGACTGGCTGTTGGTTCTCGGGTTCTGATTGGTGGGTAGGGCTGGGATTCTGACTGGCTGTTGGTTCTCGGGCTGTGATTGGTGGGTAGTCCGGGGATTCTTACTGGCTGTTGGTTCTCGGGCTGTGATTGGTGGGTAGGGCTGGGATTCTGACTGGCTGTTGGTTCTCGGGCTGTGATTGGTGGGTAGGACTGGGATTCTGACTGGCTGTTGGTTCTCGGGCTCTGATTGGTGGGTAGGGCTGGGATTCTGATTGGCTGTTGGTTCTCGGGCTCTGATTGGTGGGTAGGGCTGGGATTCTGACTGGCTGTTGGTTCTCGGGCTCTGATTGGTGGGTAGAGCTGGGATTCTGACTGGCTGAAGGTTCTCGGGCTCTGATTGGTGGGTAGGGCTGGGATTCTGACTGGCTGTTGGTTCTCGGGCTGTGATTGGTGGGTAGGGCTGGGATTCTGACTGGCTGTTGGTTCTCGGGCTGTGATTGGTGGGTAGGGCTGGGATTCTGACTGGCTGTTGGTTCTCGGGCTGGGATTCTGACTGGCTGTTGGTTCTCGGGTTCTGATTGGTGGGTAGGGCTGGGATTCTGACTGGCTGTTGGTTCTCGGGCTGTGATTGGTGGTTAGGGCTGGGATTCTGACTGGCTGTTGGTTCTCGGGCTGTGATTGGTGGGTAGGGCTGGGATTCTGACTGGCTGTTGGTTCTCGGGCTCTGATTGGTGGGTAGGGCTGGGATTCTGATTGGCTGTTGGTTCTCGGGCTCTGATTGGTGGTTAGGGCTGGGATTCTGATTGGCTGTTGGTTCTCGGGCTGTGATTGGTGATTAGGGCTGGTAGGGCTGGGATTCTGATTGGCTGTTGATTCTCGGGCTCTGATTGGTGGGTAGGGCTGGGATTCTGACTGGCTGTTGGTTCTCGGGCTCTGATTGGTGGGTAGGGCTGGGATTCTGACTGGCTGTTGGTTCTCGGGCTCTGATTGGTGGTTAGGGTGGGTAGGGCTGGGATTCTGACTGGCTGTTGGTTCTCGGGCTGTGATTGGTGGGTAGGGCTGGGATTCTGACTGGCTGTTGGTTCTCGGGCTGTGATTGGTGGGTAGGACTGTGATTCTGACTGGCTGTTGGTTCTCGGGCTCTGATTGGTGGGTAGGGCTGGGATTCTGATTGGCTGTTGGTTCTCGGGCTCTGATTGGTGGGTAGGGCTGGGATTCTGATTGGCTGTTGGTTCTCGGGCTCTGATTGGTGGGTAGGGCTGGGATTCTGACTGGCTGTTGGTTCTCGGGCTCTGATTGGTGGGTAGAGCTGGGATTCTGACTGGCTGAAGGCTCTCGGGCTCTGATTGGTGGGTAGGGCTGGGATTCTGACTGGCTGTTGGTTCTCGGGCTGTGATTGGTGGGTAGGGCTGGGATTCTGACTGGCTGTTGGTTCTCGGGCTGTGATTGGTGGGTAGGGCTGGGATTCTGACTGGCTGTTGGTTCTCGGGCTGGGATTCTGACTGGCTGTTGGTTCTCGGGTTCTGATTGGTGGGTAGGGCTGGGATTCTGACTGGCTGTTGGTTCTCGGGCTGTGATTGGTGGTTAGGGCTGGGATTCTGACTGGCTGTTGGTTCTCGGGCTGTGATTGGTGGGTAGGGCTGGGATTCTGACTGGCTGTTGGTTCTCGGGCTGTGATTGGTGGGTAGGTCTGGGATTCTGACTGGCTGTTGGTTCTCGGGCTCTGATTGGTGGGTAGGGCTGGGATTCTGATTGGCTGTTGGTTCTCGGGCTCTGATTGGTGGGTAGGGCTGGGATTGTGATTGGCTGTTGGTTCTCGGGCTCTGATTGGTGGTTAGGGCTGGGATTCTGATTGGCTGTTGGTTCTCAGGCTCTGATTGGTGGTTAGGGCGGGTAGGGCTGGGATTCTAATTGGCTGTTAGTTCTCGGGCTCTGATTGGTGGTTAGGGCTGGGATTCTGACTGGCTGTTGGTTCTAGGGCTTTGATTGGTGGTTAGGGCTGGGATTCTGACTGGCTGTTGGTTCTCGGGCTCTGATTGATGGTTAGGGCTGGGATTCTGACTGGCTGTTGGTTCTCGGGCTCTGATTGGTGGGTAGGGCTGGGATTCTGATTGGCTGTTGGTTCTCGGGCTGTGATTGGTGGTTAGGGCTGGGATTCTGATTGGCTGTTGGTTCTCAGGCTGTGATTGGTGGGTAGGGCTGTGATTCTGATTGGCTGTTGGTTCACGGGCTCTGATTGGAGGGTAGGGCCGGGATTCTGATTGGCTGTTGGTTCTCGGGCTGTGATTGGTGGGTAGGGCTGGGATTCTGATTGGCTGTTGGTTCTCGGGCTCTGATTGGTGGGTAGGGCTGGGATTCTGATCGGCTGTTGGTTCTCGGGCTCTGATTGGTGGGTAGGGCTGGGATTCTGATTGGCTGTTGGTTCTCGGGCTCTGATTGGTGGTTAGGGCTGGGATTCTGATTGGCTGTTGGTTCTCGGGCTGTGATTGGTGATTAGGGCTGGTAGGGCTGGGATTCTGATTGGCTGTTGATTCTCGGGCTCTGATTGGTGGGTAGGGCTGGGATTCTGACTGGCTGTTGGTTCTCGGGCTCTGATTGGTGGGTAGGGCTGGGATTCTGACTGGCTGTTGGTTCTCGGGCTCTGATTGGTGGGTAGGGCTGGGATTCTGATTGGCTGTTGGTTCTCGGGCTCTGATTGGTGGTTAGGGCTGGGATTCTGATTGGCTGTTGGTTCTCGGGCTGTGATTGGTGATTAGGGCTGGTAGGGCTGGGATTCTGATTGGCTGTTGATTCTCGGGCTCTGATTGGTGGGTAGGGCTGGGATTCTGACTGGCTGTTGGTTCTCGGGCTCTGATTGGTGGGTAGGGCTGGGATTCTGACTGGCTGTTGGTTCTCGGGCTCTGATTGGTGGTTAGGGTGGGTAGGGCTGGGATTCTGACTGGCTGTTGGTTCTCGGGCTGTGATTGGTGGGTAGGGCTGGGATTCTGACTGGCTGTTGGTTCTCGGGCTGTGATTGGTGGGTAGGACTGGGATTCTGACTGGCTGTTGGTTCTCGGGCTCTGATTGGTGGGTAGGGCTGGGATTCTGATTGGCTGTTGGTTCTCGGGCTCTGATTGGTGGGTAGGGCTGGGATTCTGATTGGCTGTTGGTTCTCGGGCTCTGATTGGAGGGTAGGGCTGGGATTCTGACTGGCTGTTGGTTCTCGGGCTCTGATTGGTGGGTAGAGCTGGGATTCTGACTGGCTGAAGGCTCTCGGGCTCTGATTGGTGGGTAGGGCTGGGATTCTGACTGGCTGTTGGTTCTCGGGCTGTGATTGGTGGGTAGGGCTGGGATTCTGACTGGCTGTTGGTTCTCGGGCTGTGATTGGTGGTTAGGGCTGGGATTCTGATTGGCTGTTGGTTCTCGGGCTGTGATTGGTGATTAGGGCTGGTAGGGCTGGGATTCTGATTGGCTGTTGATTCTCGGGCTCTGATTGGTGGGTAGGGCTGGGATTCTGACTGGCTGTTGGTTCTCGGGCTCTGATTGGTGGGTAGGGCTGGGATTCTGACTGGCTGTTGGTTCTCGGGCTCTGATTGGTGGTTAGGGTGGGTAGGGCTGGGATTCTGACTGGCTGTTGGTTCTCGGGCTGTGATTGGTGGGTAGGGCTGGGATTCTGACTGGCTGTTGGTTCTCGGGCTGTGATTGGTGGGTAGGACTGGGATTCTGATTGGCTGTTGGTTCTCGGGCTCTGATTGGTGGGTAGGGCTGGGATTCTGATTGGCTGTTGGTTCTCGGGCTCTGATTGGTGGGTAGGGCTGGGATTCTGATTGGCTGTTGGTTCTCGGGCTCTGATTGGTGGGTAGGGCTGGGATTCTGACTGGCTGTTGGTTCTCGGGCTCTGATTGGTGGGTAGAGCTGGGATTCTGACTGGCTGAAGGCTCTCGGGCTCTGATTGGTGGGTAGGGCTGGGATTCTGACTGGCTGTTGGTTCTCGGGCTGTGATTGGTGGGTAGGGCTGGGATTCTGACTGGCTGTTGGTTCTCGGGCTGTGATTGGTGGGTAGGGCTGGGATTCTGACTGGCTGTTGGTTCTCGGGCTGGGATTCTGACTGGCTGTTGGTTCTCGGGTTCTGATTGGTGGGTAGGGCTGGGATTCTGACTGGCTGTTGGTTCTCGGGCTGTGATTGGTGGTTAGGGCTGGGATTCTGACTGGCTGTTGGTTCTCGGGCTGTGATTGGTGGGTAGGGCTGGGATTCTGACTGGCTGTTGGTTCTCGGGCTGTGATTGGTGGGTAGGTCTGGGATTCTGACTGGCTGTTGGTTCTCGGGCTCTGATTGGTGGGTAGGGCTGGGATTCTGATTGGCTGTTGGTTCTCGGGCTCTGATTGGTGGGTAGGGCTGGGATTCTGATTGGCTGTTGGTTCTCGGGCTCTGATTGGTGGTTAGGGCTGGGATTCTGATTGGCTGTTGGTTCTCAGGCTCTGATTGGTGGTTAGGGCGGGTAGGGCTGGGATTCTAATTGGCTGTTAGTTCTCGGGCTCTGATTGGTGGTTAGGGCTGGGATTCTGACTGGCTGTTGGTTCTAGGGCTTTGATTGGTGGTTAGGGCTGGGATTCTGACTGGCTGTTGGTTCTCGGGCTCTGATTGATGGTTAGGGCTGGGATTCTGACTGGCTGTTGGTTCTCGGGCTCTGATTGGTGGGTAGGGCTGGGATTCTGATTGGCTGTTGGTTCTCGGGCTGTGATTGGTGGTTAGGGCTGGGATTCTGATTGGCTGTTGGTTCTCAGGCTGTGATTGGTGGGTAGGGCTGTGATTCTGATTGGCTGTTGGTTCTCGGGCTCTGATTGGAGGGTAGGGCCGGGATTCTGATTGGCTGTTGGTTCTCGGGCTGTGATTGGTGGGTAGGGCTGGGATTCTGATTGGCTGTTGGTTCTCGGGCTCTGATTGGTGGGTAGGGCTGGGATTCTGATCGGCTGTTGGTTCTCGGGCTCTGATTGGTGGGTAGGGCTGGGATTCTGATTGGCTGTTGGTTCTCGGGCTCTGATTGGTGGTTAGGGCTGGGATTCTGATTGGCTGTTGGTTCTCGGGCTGTGATTGGTGATTAGGGCTGGTAGGGCTGGGATTCTGATTGGCTGTTGATTCTCGGGCTCTGATTGGTGGGTAGGGCTGGGATTCTGACTGGCTGTTGGTTCTCGGGCTTTGATTGGTGGGTAGGGCTGGGATTCTGACTGGCTGTTGGTTCTCGGGCTCTGATTGGTGGTTAGGGTGGGTAGGGCTGGGATTCTGACTGGCTGTTGGTTCTCGGGCTCTGATTGGTGGGTAGGGCTGGGATTCTGACTGGCTGTTGGTTCTCGGGCTCTGATTGGTGGGTAGGGCTGGGATTCTGACTGGCTGTTGGTTCTCGGGCTCTGATTGGTGGGTAGGGCTGGGATTCTGATTGGCTGTTGGTTCTCGGGCTCTGATTGGTGGGTCGGGCTGGGATTCTGATTGGCTGTTGGTTCTAGGGCTCTGATTGGTGGTTAGGGCTGGGATTCTGATTGGCTGTTGGTTCTCGGGCTCTGATTGGTGGGTAGGGCTGGGATTCTGACTGGCTGTTGGTTCTCGGGCTCTTATTGGTTGGTAGGGCTGGGATTCTGACTGGCTGTTGGTTCTCGGGCTCTGATTGGTGGGAAGGGCTGGGATTCTGACTGGCTGTTGGTTCTCGGTCTCTGATTGGTGGGTAGGGCTGGGATTCTGACTGGCTGTTGGTTCTCGGGCTCTGATTGGTGGGTAGGGCTGGGATTCTGACTGGCTGTTGGTTCTCGGGCTCTGATTGGTGGTTAGGGCGGGTAGGGCTGGGATTCTGACTGGCTGTTGGTTCTCGGGCTCTGATTGGTGGGTAGGGCTGGGATTCTGACTGGCTCTTGGTTCTCGGGCTCTGATTGGTGGGTAGGGCTGGGATTCTGACTGTCTCTTGGTTCTCGGGCTCTGATTGGTGGGTAGGGCTGGGATTCTGACTGGCTGTTGGTTCTCGGGCTCTGATTGGTGGTTAGGACTGGGATTCTGACTGGCTGTTGGTTCTCGGGCTCCGATTGGTGGGTAGGGCTGGGATTCTGATTGGCGGTTGGTTCTCGGGCTCCGATTGGTGGATAGGGCTGGGATTCTGATTGGCTGTTGGTTCTCGGGCTGTGATTGGTGGTTAGGGCTGGGATTCTGATTGGCTGTTGGTTCTCGGGCTGTGATTGGGGGTTAGGGCTGGGATTCTGATTGGCTGTTGGTTCTCGGGCTCTGATTGGTGGGTAGGGCTGGGATTCTGACTGGCTGTTGGTTCTCGGGCTGTGATTGGTGGGTAGGGCTGGGATTCTGACTGGCTGTTGGTTCTCGGGCTCTGATTGGTGGTTAGGGCTGGGATTCTGATTGGCTGTTGGTTCTCGGGCTCTGATTGGTGGTTAGGGCGAGTAGGGCTGGGATTCTGACTGGCGGTTGGTTCTCGGGCTCTGATTGGTGGGTAGGGCTGGGATTCTGACTGGCGGTTTGTTCTCGGGCTCTGATTGGTGGGTAGGGCTGGGATTCTGACTGGCGGTTGGTTCTCGGGCTCTGATTGGTGGATAGGGCTGGGATTCTGACTGGCGGTTTGTTCTCGGGCTCTGATTGGTGGATAGGGCTGGGATTCTGACTGGCTTTTGGTTCTCGGGCTCTGATTGGTGGGTAGGGCTGGGATCCTGACTGGCGGTTGGTTCTCGGGCTCTGATTGGTGGGTAGGGCTGGGATTCTGACTGGCGGTAGGTTCTCGGGCTCTGATTGGTGGGTAGGGCTGGGATTCTGACTGGCGATTGGTTCTCGGGCTCTGATTGGTGGGTAGGGCTGGGATTCTGACTGGCGGTTGGTTCTCGGGCTCTGATTGGTGGGTAGGGCTGGGATTCTGACTGGCGGTGGGTTCTCGGGCTCTGATTGGTGGGTAGGGCTGGGATTCTGACTGGCGGTAGGTTCTCGGGCTCTGATTGGTGGGTAGGGCTGGGATTCTGACTGGCAGTAGGTTCTCGGGCTCTGATTGGTGGGTAGGGCTGGGATTCTGACTGGCGGTTGGTTCTCGGGCTCTGATTGGTGGGTAGGGCTGGGATTCTGACTGGCGGTTGGTTCTCGGGCTCTGATTGGTGGGTAGGGCTGGGATTCTGACTGGCGGTTGGTTCTCGGGCTCTGATTGGTGGGTAGGGCTGGGATTCTGACTGGCGGTGGGTTCTCGGGCTCTGATTGGTGGGTAGGGCTGGGATTCTGACTGGCGGTGGGTTCTCGGGCTCTGATTGGTGGGTAGGGCTGGGATTCTGACTGGCGGTTGGTTCTCGGGTTCTGATTGGTGGGTAGGACTGGGATTCTGACTGGCGGTTGGTTCTCGGGCTCCGATTGGTGGGTAGGGCTGGGATTCTGACTGGCGGTTGGTTCTCGGGCTCCGATTGGTGGGTAGGGCTGAGATTCTGACTGGCGGTTGGTTCTCGGGCTGTGATTGGTGGGTAGGGCTGGGATTCTGACTGGCGGTTGGTTCTCGGGCTCCGATTGGTGGGTAGGGCTGGGATCCTGACTGACGGTTGGTTCTCGGGCTCCGATTGGTGGGTAGGGGCTGGGATTCTGACTGGCGGTTGGTTCTCGGGCTCCGATTGGTGGGTAGGGCTGGGATTCTGACTGGCGGTTGGTTCTCGGGCTCCGATTTGTGGGTAGGGCTGGGATTCTGACTGGCTGGTGGTTCTCGGGCTCCGATTGGTGGGTAGGGCTGGGATTCTGATTGGATTGGTGGGTAGGGTTGGGATTCTGATTGGCAGTTGGTTCTCGTGCTCTGATTGGTGGGTAGGGCTGGGATTCTGATTGGATATTGGTTCTCGGGCTCTGATTGGTGGGTAGGGCTGGGATTCTGACTGGCTGTTGGTTCTCGTGCTCCGATTGGTGGGTAGGGCTGTGATTCTGATTGGCTGTTGGTTCTCGGGCTCCGATTGGTGGGTAGGGCTGGGATTCTGATTGGCTGTTGGTTCTCGGGCTCCGATTGGTGGGTAGGGCTGGAATTCTGATTGGCTGTTGGTTCTCGGGCTCCGATTGGTGGTTAGGGCTGAGATTCTGATTGGCTGTTGGTTCTCGGGCTCCGATTGGTGGTTAGGGCTGGGATTCTGATTGGCTGTTGGTTCTCGGGCTCCGATTGGTGGTTAGGGCTGGGATTCTGATTGGCTGTTGGTTCTCGGGCTCCGATTGGTGGTTAGGGCGGGTAGGGCTGGGATTCTGATTGGCTGTTGGTTCTCGGGCTCTGATTGGTGGTTAGGGCGGGTAGGGCTGGGATTCTGATTGGCTGTTGGTTCTCGGGCTCTGATTGGTGGTTAGGGCAGGTAGGGCTGGGATTCTGATTGGCTGTTGGTTCTCGGGCTGTGATTGGTGGGTAGGGCTGGGATTCTGATTGGCTGTTGGTTCTCGGGCTCTGATTGGTGGGTAGGGCTGGGATTCTGATTGGCTGTTGGTTCTCGGGCTCTGATTGGTGGGTAGGGCTGGGATTCTGACTGGCTGTTGGTTCTCGGGCTCTGATTGGTGGGTAGGGCTGGGATTCTGACTGGCTGTTGGTTCTCGGGCTCTGATTGGTGGTTAGGGCTGGGATTCTGATTGGCTGTTGGTTCTCGTGCTGTGATTGGTGGGTAGGGCTGGGATTCTGATTGGCTGTTGGGTCTTTGGCTGTGATTGGTGGTTAGGGCTGGGATTCTTAATGGCTGTTGGTTCTCGGGCTGTGATTGGTGGGTAGGGCTGGGATTCTGATTGGCTGTTGGTTCTCGGGCTGTGATTGGTGGTTAGGGCTGGGATTATGATTGGCTGTTGGTTCTCGGGCTCTGATTGGTGGGTAGGGCTGGGATTCTGATTGGCTGTTGGTTCTCGGGCTCAGATTGGTGGGTTCTCGGGCTCTGATTGGTGGGTAGGGCTGGCATTCTGACTGGCTGTTGGTTCTCGGGCTCTGATTGGTGGGTAGGGCTGGCATTCTGACTGGCTGTTGGTTCTCGAGCTCTGATTGGTGGGTAGGGCTGGCATTCTGACTGGCTGTTGGTTCTCGGGCTCTGATTGGTGGGTAGGGCTGGCATTCTGACTGGCTGTTGGTTCTCGGGCTCTGATTGGTGGGTAGGGCTGGCATTCTGACTGGCTGTTGGTTCTCGGGCTCCGATTGGTGGGTCGGGCTGGGATTCTGACTGGCTGTAGGTTCTCGGGCTCCGATTGGTGGGTAGGGCTGGGATTCTGACTGGCTGTTGGTTCTCGGGCTCCGATTGGTGGGTAGGGCTGGGATTCTGACTGGCTGTTGGTTCTCGGGCTCCGATTGGTGGGTAGGGCCGGGATTCTGACTGGCTGTTGGTTCTCGGGCTCCGATTGGTGGGTAGGGCTGGGATTCTGACTGGCTGTTGGTTCTCGGGCTGTGATTGGTGGGTAGGGCTGGGATTCTGACTGGCTGTTGGTTCTCGGGCTCTGATTGGTGGTTAGGGCTGGGATTCTGATTGGCGGTTGGTTCTCGGGCTCCGATTGGTGGGTAGGGCTGAGATTCTGACTGGCGGTTGGTTCTCGGGCTGTGATTGGTGGGTAGGGCTGGGATTCTGACTGGCGGTTGGTTCTCGGGCTCCGATTGGTGGGTAGGGCTGGGATCCTGACTGACGGTTGGTTCTCGGGCTCCGATTGGTGGGTAGGGGCTGGGATTCTGACTGGCGGTTGGTTCTCGGGCTCCGATTGGTGGGTAGGGCTGGGATTCTGACTGGCGGTTGGTTCTCGGGCTCCGATTTGTGGGTAGGGCTGGGATTCTGACTGGCTGGTGGTTCTCGGGCTCCGATTGGTGGGTAGGGCTGGGATTCTGATTGGATTGGTGGGTAGGGTTGGGATTCTGATTGGCAGTTGGTTCTCGTGCTCTGATTGGTGGGTAGGGCTGGGATTCTGATTGGATATTGGTTCTCGGGCTCTGATTGGTGGGTAGGGCTGGGATTCTGACTGGCTGTTGGTTCTCGTGCTCCGATTGGTGGGTAGGGCTGTGATTCTGATTGGCTGTTGGTTCTCGGGCTCCGATTGGTGGGTAGGGCTGGGATTCTGATTGGCTGTTGGTTCTCGGGCTCCGATTGGTGGGTAGGGCTGGAATTCTGATTGGCTGTTGGTTCTCGGGCTCCGATTGGTGGTTAGGGCTGAGATTCTGATTGGCTGTTGGTTCTCGGGCTCCGATTGGTGGTTAGGGCTGGGATTCTGATTGGCTGTTGGTTCTCGGGCTCCGATTGGTGGTTAGGGCTGGGATTCTGATTGGCTGTTGGTTCTCGGGCTCCGATTGGTGGTTAGGGCGGGTAGGGCTGGGATTCTGATTGGCTGTTGGTTCTCGGGCTCTGATTGGTGGTTAGGGCGGGTAGGGCTGGGATTCTGATTGGCTGTTGGTTCTCGGGCTCTGATTGGTGGTTAGGGCAGGTAGGGCTGGGATTCTGATTGGCTGTTGGTTCTCGGGCTGTGATTGGTGGGTAGGGCTGGGATTCTGATTGGCTGTTGGTTCTCGGGCTCTGATTGGTGGGTAGGGCTGGGATTCTGATTGGCTGTTGGTTCTCGGGCTCTGATTGGTGGTTAGGGCTGGGATTCTGACTGGCTGTTGGTTCTCGGGCTCTGATTGGTGGGTAGGGCTGGGATTCTGACTGGCTGTTGGTTCTCGGGCTCTGATTGGTGGTTAGGGCTGGGATTCTGACTGGCTGTTGTTTCTCGGGCTGTGATTGGTGGTTAGGGCTGGGATTCTGATTGGCTGTTGGTTCTCGTGCTGTGATTGGTGGGTAGGGCTGGGATTCTGATTGGCTGTTGGGTCTTTGGCTGTGATTGGTGGTTAGGGCTGGGATTCTTAATGGCTGTTGGTTCTCGGGCTGTGATTGGTGGGTAGGGCTGGGATTCTGATTGGCTGTTGGTTCTCGGGCTGTGATTGGTGGTTAGGGCTGGGATTATGATTGGCTGTTGGTTCTCGGGCTCTGATTGGTGGGTAGGGCTGGGATTCTGATTGGCTGTTGGTTCTCGGGCTCAGATTGGTGGGTTCTCGGGCTCTGATTGGTGGGTAGGGCTGGCATTCTGACTGGCTGTTGGTTCTCGGGCTCTGATTGGTGGGTAGGGCTGGCATTCTGACTGGCTGTTGGTTCTCGAGCTCTGATTGGTGGGTAGGGCTGGCATTCTGACTGGCTGTTGGTTCTCGGGCTCTGATTGGTGGGTAGGGCTGGCATTCTGACTGGCTGTTGGTTCTCGGGCTCTGATTGGTGGGTAGGGCTGGCATTCTGACTGGCTGTTGGTTCTCGGGCTCCGATTGGTGGGTCGGGCTGGGATTCTGACTGGCTGTAGGTTCTCGGGCTCCGATTGGTGGGTAGGGCTGGGATTCTGACTGGCTGTTGGTTCTCGGGCTCCGATTGGTGGGTAGGGCTGGGATTCTGACTGGCTGTTGGTTCTCGGGCTCCGATTGGTGGGTAGGGCCGGGATTCTGACTGGCTGTTGGTTCTCGGGCTCCGATTGGTGGGTAGGGCTGGGATTCTGACTGGCTGTTGGTTCTCGGGCTGTGATTGGTGGGTAGGGCTGGGATTCTGACTGGCTGTTGGTTCTCGGGCTCTGATTGGTGGTTAGGGCTGGGATTCTGATTGGCTGTTGGTTCTCGGGCTCTGATTGGTGGTTAGGGCGAGTAGGGCTGGGATTCTGACTGGCGGTTGGTTCTCGGGCTCTGATTGGTGGGTAGGGCTGGGATTCTGACTGGCGGTTTGTTCTCGGGCTCTGATTGGTGGGTAGGGCTGGGATTCTGACTGGCGGTTGGTTCTCGGGCTCTGATTGGTGGATAGGGCTGGGATTCTGACTGGCGGTTTGTTCTCGGGCTCTGATTGGTGGATAGGGCTGGGATTCTGACTGGCGGTTGGTTCTCGGGCTCTGATTGGTGGGTAGGGCTGGGATCCTGACTGGCGGTTGGTTCTCGGGCTCTGATTGGTGGGTAGGGCTGGGATTCTGACTGGCGGTAGGTTCTCGGGCTCTGATTGGTGGGTAGGGCTGGGATTCTGACTGGCGGTTGGTTCTCGGGCTCTGATTGGTGGGTAGGGCTGGGATTCTGACTGGCGGTTGGTTCTCGGGCTCTGATTGGTGGTTAGGGCGGGTAGGGCTGGGATTCTGATTGGCTGTTGGTTCTCGGGCTCTGATTGGTGGTTAGGGCAGGTAGGGCTGGGATTCTGATTGGCTGTTGGTTCTCGGGCTGTGATTGGTGGGTAGGGCTGGGATTCTGATTGGCTGTTGGTTCTCGGGCTCTGATTGGTGGGTAGGGCTGGGATTCTGATTGGCCGTTGGTTCTCGGGCTCTGATTGGTGGTTAGGGCTGGGATTCTGACTGGCTGTTGGTTCTCGGGCTCTGATTGGTGGGTAGGGCTGGGATTCTGACTGGCTGTTGGTTCTCGGGCTCTGATTGGTGGTTAGGGCTGGGATTCTGACTGGCTGTTGTTTCTCGGGCTGTGATTGGTGGTTAGGGCTGGGATTCTGATTGGCTGTTGGTTCTCGTGCTGTGATTGGTGGGTAGGGCTGGGATTCTGATTGGCTGTTGGGTCTCGGGCTGTGATTGGTGGTTAGGGCTGGGATTCTTAATGGCTGTTGGTTCTCGGGCTGTGATTGGTGGGTAGGGCTGGGATTCTGATTGGCTGTTGGTTCTCGGGCTGTGATTGGTGGTTAGGGCTGGGATTATGATTGGCTGTTGGTTCTCGGGCTCTGATTGGTGGGTAGGGCTGGGATTCTGATTGGCTGTTGGTTCTCGGGCTCAGATTGGTGGGTTCTCGGGCTCTGATTGGTGGGTAGGGCTGGCATTCTGACTGGCTGTTGGTTCTCGGGCTCTGATTGGTGGGTAGGGCTGGCATTCTGACTGGCTGTTGGTTCTCGAGCTCTGATTGGTGGGTAGGGCTGGCATTCTGACTGGCTGTTGGTTCTCGGGCTCTGATTGGTGGGTAGGGCTGGCATTCTGACTGGCTGTTGGTTCTCGGGCTCTGATTGGCGGGTAGGGCTGGGATTCTGACTGGCGGTAGGTTCTCGGGCTCTGATTGGTGGGTAGGGCTGGGATTCTGACTGGCGATTGGTTCTCGGGCTCTGATTGGTGGGTAGGGCTGGGATTCTGACTGGCGGTTGGTTCTCGGGCTCTGATTGGTGGGTAGGGCTGGGATTCTGACTGGCGGTGGGTTCTCGGGCTCTGATTGGTGGGTAGGGCTGGGATTCTGACTGGCGGTAGGTTCTCGGGCTCTGATTGGTGGGTAGGGCTGGGATTCTGACTGGCAGTAGGTTCTCGGGCTCTGATTGGTGGGTAGGGCTGGGATTCTGACTGGCGGTTGGTTCTCGGGCTCTGATTGGTGGGTAGGGCTGGGATTCTGACTGGCGGTTGGTTCTCGGGCTCTGATTGGTGGGTAGGGCTGGGATTCTGACTGGCGGTTGGTTCTCGGGCTCTGATTGGTGGGTAGGGCTGGGATTCTGACTGGCGGTGGGTTCTCGGGCTCTGATTGGTGGGTAGGGCTGGGATTCTGACTGGCGGTGGGTTCTCGGGCTCTGATTGGTGGGTAGGGCTGGGATTCTGACTGGCGGTTGGTTCTCGGGTTCTGATTGGTGGGTAGGACTGGGATTCTGACTGGCGGTTGGTTCTCGGGCTCCGATTGGTGGGTAGGGCTGGGATTCTGACTGGCGGTTGGTTCTCGGGCTCCGATTGGTGGGTAGGGCTGAGATTCTGACTGGCGGTTGGTTCTCGGGCTGTGATTGGTGGGTAGGGCTGGGATTCTGACTGGCGGTTGGTTCTCGGGCTCCGATTGGTGGGTAGGGGCTGGGATTCTGACTGGCGGTTGGTTCTCGGGCTCCGATTGGTGGGTAGGGCTGGGATTCTGACTGGCGGTTGGTTCTCGGGCTCCGATTGGTGGGTAGGGCTGGGATTCTGACTGGCGGTTGGTTCTCGGGCTCCGATTGGTGGGTAGGGCTGAGATTCTGACTGGCGGTTGGTTCTCGGGCTGTGATTGGTGGGTAGGGCTGGGATCCTGACTGACGGTTGGTTCTCGGGCTCCGATTGGTGGGTAGGGGCTGGGATTCTGACTGGCGGTTGGTTCTCGGGCTCCGATTGGTGGGTAGGGCTGGGATTCTGACTGGCGGTTGGTTCTCGGGCTCCGATTTGTGGGTAGGGCTGGGATTCTGACTGGCTGGTGGTTCTCGGGCTCCGATTGGTGGGTAGGGCTGGGATTCTGATTGGATTGGTGGGTAGGGTTGGGATTCTGATTGGCAGTTGGTTCTCGTGCTCTGATTGGTGGGTAGGGCTGGGATTCTGATTGGATATTGGTTCTCGGGCTCTGATTGGTGGGTAGGGCTGGGATTCTGACTGGCTGTTGGTTCTCGTGCTCCGATTGGTGGGTAGGGCTGTGATTCTGATTGGCTGTTGGTTCTCGGGCTCCGATTGGTGGGTAGGGCTGGGATTCTGATTGGCTGTTGGTTCTCGGGCTCCGATTGGTGGGTAGGGCTGGAATTCTGATTGGCTGTTGGTTCTCGGGCTCCGATTGGTGGTTAGGGCTGAGATTCTGATTGGCTGTTGGTTCTCGGGCTCCGATTGGTGGTTAGGGCTGGGATTCTGATTGGCTGTTGGTTCTCGGGCTCCGATTGGTGGTTAGGGCTGGGATTCTGATTGGCTGTTGGTTCTCGGGCTCCGATTGGTGGTTAGGGCGGGTAGGGCTGGGATTCTGATTGGCTGTTGGTTCTCGGGCTCTGATTGGTGGTTAGGGCGGGTAGGGCTGGGATTCTGATTGGCTGTTGGTTCTCGGGCTCTGATTGGTGGTTAGGGCAGGTAGGGCTGGGATTCTGATTGGCTGTTGGTTCTCGGGCTGTGATTGGTGGGTAGGGCTGGGATTCTGATTGGCTGTTGGTTCTCGGGCTCTGATTGGTGGGTAGGGCTGGGATTCTGATTGGCTGTTGGTTCTCGGGCTCTGATTGGTGGTTAGGGCTGGGATTCTGACTGGCTGTTGGTTCTCGGGCTCTGATTGGTGGGTAGGGCTGGGATTCTGACTGGCTGTTGGTTCTCGGGCTCTGATTGGTGGTTAGGGCTGGGATTCTGACTGGCTGTTGTTTCTCGGGCTGTGATTGGTGGTTAGGGCTGGGATTCTGATTGGCTGTTGGTTCTCGTGCTGTGATTGGTGGGTAGGGCTGGGATTCTGATTGGCTGTTGGGTCTTTGGCTGTGATTGGTGGTTAGGGCTGGGATTCTTAATGGCTGTTGGTTCTCGGGCTGTGATTGGTGGGTAGGGCTGGGATTCTGATTGGCTGTTGGTTCTCGGGCTGTGATTGGTGGTTAGGGCTGGGATTATGATTGGCTGTTGGTTCTCGGGCTCTGATTGGTGGGTAGGGCTGGGATTCTGATTGGCTGTTGGTTCTCGGGCTCAGATTGGTGGGTTCTCGGGCTCTGATTGGTGGGTAGGGCTGGCATTCTGACTGGCTGTTGGTTCTCGGGCTCTGATTGGTGGGTAGGGCTGGCATTCTGACTGGCTGTTGGTTCTCGAGCTCTGATTGGTGGGTAGGGCTGGCATTCTGACTGGCTGTTGGTTCTC
Organism: Pleurodeles waltl; assembly: GCF_031143425.1. Classification (NCBI taxonomy): domain Eukaryota; kingdom Metazoa; phylum Chordata; class Amphibia; order Caudata; family Salamandridae; genus Pleurodeles; species Pleurodeles waltl. The sequence goes on along the minus strand of NW_027149984.1, from coordinate 107,733 downwards.
GGGCTCTGATTGGTGGGTAGGGCTGGCATTCTGACTGGCTGTTGGTTCTCGGGCTCTGATTGGTGGGTAGGGCTGGCATTCTGACTGGCTGTTGGTTCTCGGGCTCCGATTGGTGGGTCGGGCTGGGATTCTGACTGGCTGTAGGTTCTCGGGCTCCGATTGGTGGGTAGGGCTGGGATTCTGACTGGCTGTTGGTTCTCGGGCTCCGATTGGTGGGTAGGGCTGGGATTCTGACTGGCTGTTGGTTCTCGGGCTCCGATTGGTGGGTAGGGCTGGGATTCTGACTGGCTGTTGGTTCTCGGGCTCCGATTGGTGGGTAGGGCTGGGATTCTGACTGGCTGTTGGTTCTCGGGCTGTGATTGGTGGGTAGGGCTGGGATTCTGACTGGCTGTTGGTTCTCGGGCTCTGATTGGTGGTTAGGGCTGGGATTCTGATTGGCTGTTGGTTCTCGGGCTCTGATTGGTGGTTAGGGCGAGTAGGGCTGGGATTCTGACTGGCGGTTGGTTCTCGGGCTCTGATTGGTGGGTAGGGCTGGGATTCTGACTGGCGGTTTGTTCTCGGGCTCTGATTGGTGGGTAGGGCTGGGATTCTGACTGGCGGTTGGTTCTCGGGCTCTGATTGGTGGATAGGGCTGGGATTCTGACTGGCGGTTTGTTCTCGGGCTCTGATTGGTGGATAGGGCTGGGATTCTGACTGGCGGTTGGTTCTCGGGCTCTGATTGGTGGGTAGGGCTGGGATCCTGACTGGCGGTTGGTTCTCGGGCTCTGATTGGTGGGTAGGGCTGGGATTCTGACTGGCGGTAGGTTCTCGGGCTCTGATTGGTGGGTAGGGCTGGGATTCTGACTGGCGGTTGGTTCTCGGGCTCTGATTGGTGGGTAGGGCTGGGATTCTGACTGGCGGTTGGTTCTCGGGCTCTGATTGGTGGTTAGGGCGGGTAGGGCTGGGATTCTGATTGGCTGTTGGTTCTCGGGCTCTGATTGGTGGTTAGGGCAGGTAGGGCTGGGATTCTGATTGGCTGTTGGTTCTCGGGCTGTGATTGGTGGGTAGGGCTGGGATTCTGATTGGCTGTTGGTTCTCGGGCTCTGATTGGTGGGTAGGGCTGGGATTCTGATTGGCCGTTGGTTCTCGGGCTCTGATTGGTGGTTAGGGCTGGGATTCTGACTGGCTGTTGGTTCTCGGGCTCTGATTGGTGGGTAGGGCTGGGATTCTGACTGGCTGTTGGTTCTCGGGCTCTGATTGGTGGTTAGGGCTGGGATTCTGACTGGCTGTTGTTTCTCGGGCTGTGATTGGTGGTTAGGGCTGGGATTCTGATTGGCTGTTGGTTCTCGTGCTGTGATTGGTGGGTAGGGCTGGGATTCTGATTGGCTGTTGGGTCTCGGGCTGTGATTGGTGGTTAGGGCTGGGATTCTTAATGGCTGTTGGTTCTCGGGCTGTGATTGGTGGGTAGGGCTGGGATTCTGATTGGCTGTTGGTTCTCGGGCTGTGATTGGTGGTTAGGGCTGGGATTATGATTGGCTGTTGGTTCTCGGGCTCTGATTGGTGGGTAGGGCTGGGATTCTGATTGGCTGTTGGTTCTCGGGCTCAGATTGGTGGGTTCTCGGGCTCTGATTGGTGGGTAGGGCTGGCATTCTGACTGGCTGTTGGTTCTCGGGCTCTGATTGGTGGGTAGGGCTGGCATTCTGACTGGCTGTTGGTTCTCGGGCTCTGATTGGTGGGTAGGGCTGGCATTCTGACTGGCTGTTGGTTCTCGGGCTCTGATTGGTGGGTAGGGCTGGCATTCTGACTGGCTGTTGGTTCTCGGGCTCTGATTGGTGGGTAGGGCTGGGATTCTGACTGGCTGTTGGTTCTCGGGCTCCGATTGGTGGGTAGGGCTGGGATTCTGACTGGCTGTTGGTTCTCGGGCTCCGATTGGTGGGTAGGGCTGGGATTCTGACTGGCTGTTGGTTCTCGGGCTCCGATTGGTGGGTAGGGCTGGGATTCTGACTGGCTGTTGGTTCTCGGGCTCCGATTGGTGGGTAGGGCTGGGATTCTGACTGGCTGTTGGTTCTCGGGCTCTGATTGGTGGTTAGGGCGAGTAGGGCTGGGATTCTGACTGGCGGTTGGTTCTCGGGCTCTGATTGGTGGGTAGGGCTGGGATTCTGACTGGCGGTTTGTTCTCGGGCTCTGATTGGTGGGTAGGGCTGGGATTCTGACTGGCGGTTGGTTCTCGGGCTCTGATTGGTGGATAGGGCTGGGATTCTGACTGGCGGTTTGTTCTCGGGCTCTGATTGGTGGATAGGGCTGGGATTCTGACTGGCGGTTGGTTCTCGGGCTCTGATTGGTGGGTAGGGCTGGGATCCTGACTGGCGGTTGGTTCTCGGGCTCTGATTGGTGGGTAGGGCTGGGATTCTGACTGGCGGTAGGTTCTCGGGCTCTGATTGGTGGGTAGGGCTGGGATTCTGACTGGCGGTTGGTTCTCGGGCTCTGATTGGTGGGTAGGGCTGGGATTCTGACTGGCGGTTGGTTCTCGGGCTCTGATTGGTGGGTAGGGCTGGGATTCTGACTGGCGGTGGGTTCTCGGGCTCTGATTGGTGGTTAGGGCTGGGATTCTGACTGGCGGTTGGTTCTCGGGTTCTGATTGGTGGGTAGGGCTGGGATTCTGACTGGTGGTTGGTTCTCGGGCTCCGATTGGTGGGTAGGGCTGGGATTCTGACTGGCGGTTGGTTCTCGGGCTCCGATTGGTGGGTAGGGCTGGGATTCTGACTGGCGGTTGGTTCTCGGGCTCCGATTGGTGGGTAGGGCTGGGATTCTGACTGGCGGTTGGTTCTCGGGCTCCGATTGGTGGGTAGGGGCTGGGATTCTGACTGGCGGTTGGTTTTCGGGCTCCGATTGGTGGGTAGGGCTGGGATTTTGACTGGCGGTTGGTTCTCGGGCTCCGATTGGTGGGAAGGGCTGGGATTCTGACTAGCTGTTGGTTTTCGGGCTCCGATTGGTGGGTAGGGCTGGGATTCTGATTGGATTGGTGGGTAGGGCTGGGATTCTGATTGGCTGCTGGTTCTCGGGCTCTGATTGGTGGGTAGGGCTGGGATTCTGATTGGATGTTGGTTCTCGGGCTCTGATTGGTGGGTAGGGCTGGGATTCTGACTGGCTGTTGGTTCTCGGGCTCCGATTGGTGGGTAGGGCTGGGATTCTGATTGGCTGTTGGTTCTCGGGCTCCGATTGGTGGGTAGGGCTGGGATTCTGATTGGCTGTTGGTTCTCGGGCTCCGATTGGTGGGTAGGGCTGGGATTCTGATTGGCTCTTGGTTCTCGGGCTCCGATTGGTGGTTAGGGCGGGTAGGGCTGGGATTCTGATTGGCTGTTGGTTCTCGGGCTCTGATTGGTGGTTAGGGCAGGTAGGGCTGGGATTCTGATTGGCTGTTGGTTCTCGGGCTGTGATTGGTGGGTAGGGCTGGGATTCTGATTGGCTGTTGGTTCTCGGGCTCTGATTGGTGGGTAGGGCTGGGATTCTGATTGGCTGTTGGTTCTCGGGCTCTGATTGGTGGTTAGGGCTGGGATTCTGACTGGCTGTTGGTTCTCGGGCTCTGATTGGTGGGTAGGGCTGGGATTCTGACTGGCTGTTGGTTCTCGGGCTCTGATTGGTGGTTAGGGCTGGGATTCTGATTGGCTGTTGGTTCTCGTGCTGTGATTGGTGGGTAGGGCTGGGATTCTGATTGGCTGTTGGGTCTCGGGCTGTGATTGGTGGTTAGGGCTGGGATTCTGATTGGCTGTTGGTTCTCGGGCTGTGATTGGTGGGTAGGGCTGGGATTCTGATTGGCTGTTGGTTCTCGGGCTGTGATTGGTAGGTAGGGCTGGGATTATGATTGGCTGTTGGTTCTCGGGCTCTGATTGGTGGGTAGGGCTGGGATTCTGATTGACTGTTGGTTCTCGGGCTCTGATTGGTGGGTTCTCTGGCTGGAATTGGTGGGTAGGGCTGGGATTCTGACTGGCTGTTGGTTCTCGGGCTCTGATTGGTGGGTAGGGCTGGCATTCTGACTGGCTGTTGTTTCTCGGGCTCTGATTGGTGGGTTCTCGGGCTCTGACTGGTGGGTAGGGCTGGCATTCTGACTGGCTGTTGGTTCTCGGGCTCTGATTGGTGGGTCGGGCTGGCATTCTGACTGGCTGTTGGTTCTCGGGCTTTGATTGGTGGGTCGGGCTGGCATTCTGACTGGCTGTTGGTTCTCGGGCTCTGATTGGTGGGTCGGGCTGGCATTCTGACTGGCTGTTGGTTCTCGGGTTCTGGTTGGTGGGTCGGGCTGGCATTCTGACTGGCTGTTGGTTCTCGGGCTCTGATTGGTGGGTCGGGCTGGCATTCTGACTGGCTGTTGGTTCTCGGGCTCCGATTGGTGGGTCGGGCTGGGATTCTGACTGGCTGTTGGTTCTCGGGCTCCGATTGGTGGGTCGGGCTGGGATTCTGACTGGCTGTTGGTTCTCGGGCTCCGATTGGTGTTTCGGGCTGGGATTCTGACTGGCTGTTGGTTCTCGGGCTCCGATTGGTGGGTAGGGCGGGGATTCTGACTGGCTGTTGGTTCTCGGGCTCCGATTGGTGGGTAGGGCTGGGATTCTGACTGGCTGTTGGTTCTCGGGCTCCGATTGGTGGGTAGGGCTGGGATTCTGACTGGCTGTTGGTTCTCGGGCTCCGATTGGTGGGTAGGGCTGGGATTCTGACTGGCTGTTGGTTCTCGGGCTCCGATTGGTGGGTAGGGCTGGGATTCTGACTGGCTGTTGGTTCTCGGGCTCCGATTGGTGGGTAGGGCTGGGATTCTGACTGGCTGTTGGTTCTCGGGCTCCGATTGGTGGGTAGGGCTGGGATTCTGACTGGCTGTTGGTTCTCGGGCTCCGATTGGTGGGTAGGGCTGGGATTCTGACTGGCTGTTGGTTCTCGGGCTCCGATTGGTGGTTAGGGCTGGGATTCTGACTGGCTGTTGGTTCTCGGGCTCCGATTGGTGGGTAGGGCTGGGATTCTGACTGGCTGTTGGTTCTCGGGCTCCGATTGGAGGGTAGGGCTGGGATTCTGACTGGCTGTTGGTTCTCGGGCTCCGATTGGTGGGTAGGGCTGGGATTCTGACTGGCTGTTGGTTCTCGGGCTCCGATTGGTGGGTAGGGCTGGGATTCTGATTGGCTGTTGGTTCTCGGGCTGTGATTGGTGGGTAGGGCTGGGATTCTGATTGGCTGTTGGTTCTCGGGCTCCGATTGGTGGGTAGGGCTGGGATTTAGATTGGCTGTTGGTTCTCGGGCTCTGATTGGTGGGTATGGCTGGGATTCTGATTGGCTGTTGGTTCTCGGGCTCTGATTGGTGGTTCGGGCTGGGATTCTGATTGGCTGTTGGTTCTCGGGCTCTGATTGGTGGTTAGAGCGGGTAGGGCTTGGATTCTGATTGGCTGTTGGTTTTAGGGCTCTGATTGGTGGGTAGGGCTGGGATTCTGACTGGCTGTTGGTTCTCGGGCTCTGATTGGTGGGTAGGGCTGGGATTCTGACTGGCTGTTGGTTCTCGGGCTCCGATTGGTGGGTAGGGCTGGGATTTAGATTGGCTGTTGGTTCTCGGGCTCTGATTGGTGGGTAGGGCTGGGATTCTGATTGGCTGTTGGTTCTCGGGCTCTGATTGGTGGGTAGGGCTGGGATTCTGATTGGCTGTTGGTTCTCGGGCTCTGATTGGTGGGTAGGGCTGGGATTCTGACTGGCTGTTGGTTCTCGGGCTCTGATTGGTGGGTAGGGCTGGGATTCTGACTGGCTGTTGGTTCTCGGGCTCTGATTGGTGGTTAGGGCTGGGATTCTGATTGGCTGTTGGTTCTCGTGCTGTGATTGGTGGGTAGGGCTGGGATTCTGATTGGCTGTTGGGTCTCGGGCTGTGATTGGTGGGTAGGGCTGGGATTCTGATTGGCTGTTGGTTCTCGGGCTGTGATTGGTGGGTAGGGCTGGGATTCTGATTGGCTGTTGGTTCTCGGGCTGTGATTGGTAGGTAGGGCTGGGATTATGATTGGCTGTTGGTTCTCGGGCTCTGATTGGTGGGTAGGGCTGGGATTCTGATTGACTGTTGGTTCTCGGGCTCTGATTGGTGGGTTCTCGGGCTGGAATTGGTGGGTAGGGCTGGGATTCTGACTGGCTGTTGGTTCTCGGGCTCTGATTGGTGGGTAGGGCTGGCATTCTGACTGGCTGTTGTTTCTCGGGCTCTGATTGGTGGGTTCTCGGGCTCTGACTGGTGGGTAGGGCTGGCATTCTGACTGGCTGTTGGTTCTCGGGCTCTGATTGGTGGGTCGGGCTGGCATTCTGACTGGCTGTTGGTTCTCGGGCTTTGATTGGTGGGTCGGGCTGGCATTCTGACTGGCTGTTGGTTCTCGGGCTCTGATTGGTGGGTCGGGCTGGCATTCTGACTGGCTGTTGGTTCTCGGGTTCTGATTGGTGGGTCGGGCTGGCATTCTGACTGGCTGTTGGTTCTCGGGCTCTGATTGGTGGGTCGGGCTGGGATTCTGACTGGCTGTTGGTTCTCGGGCTCCGATTGGTGGGTCGGGCTGGGATTCTGACTGGCTGTTGGTTCTCGGGCTCCGATTGGTGGGTCGGGCTGGGATTCTGACTTGCTGTTGGTTCTCGGGCTCCGATTGGTGTTTCGGGCTGGGATTCTGACTGGCTGTTGGTTCTCGGGCTCCGATTGGTGGGTAGGGCGGGGATTCTGGCTGGCTGTTGGTTCTCGGGCTCCGATTGGTGGGTAGGGCTGGGATTCTGATTGGCTGTTGGTTCTCGGGCTGTGATTGGTAGGTAGGGCTGGGATTATGATTGGCTGTTGGTTCTCGGGCTCTGATTGGTGGGTAGGGCTGGGATTCTGATTGACTGTTGGTTCTCGGGCTCTGATTGGTGGGTTCTCGGGCTGGAATTGGTGGGTAGGGCTGGGATTCTGACTGGCTGTTGGTTCTCGGGCTCTGATTGGTGGGTAGGGCTGGCATTCTGACTGGCTGTTGTTTCCCGGGCTCTGATTGGTGGGTTCTCGGGCTCTGACTGGTGGGTAGGGCTGGCATTCTGACTGGCTGTTGGTTCTCGGGCTCTGATTGGTGGGTCGGGCTGGCATTCTGACTGGCTGTTGGTTCTCGGGCTTTGATTGGTGGGTCGGGCTGGCATTCTGACTGGCTGTTGGTTCTCGGGCTCTGATTGGTGGGTCGGGCTGGCATTCTGACTGGCTGTTGGTTCTCGGGTTCTGATTGGTGGGTCGGGCTGGCATTCTGACTGGCTGTTGGTTCTCGGGCTCTGATTGGTGGGTCGGGCTGGGATTCTGACTGGCTGTTGGTTCTCGGGCTCCGATTGGTGGGTCGGGCTGGGATTCTGACTGGCTGTTGGTTCTCGGGCTCCGATTGGTGGGTCGGGCTGGGATTCTGACTGGCTGTTGGTTCTCGGGCTCCGATTGGTGTTTCGGGCTGGGATTCTGACTGGCTGTTGGTTCTCGGGCTCCGATTGGTGGGTAGGGCTGGGATTCTGACTGGCTGTTGGTTCTCGGGCTCCGATTGGTGGGTAGGGCTGGGATTCTGACTGGCTGTTGGTTCTCGGGCTCCGATTGGTGGGTAGGGCTGGGATTCTGACTGGCTGTTGGTTCTCGGGCTCCGATTGGTGGGTAGGGCTGGGATTCTGACTGGCTGTTGGTTCTCGGGCTCCGATTGGTGGTTAGGGCTGGGATTCTGACTGGCTGTTGGTTCTCGGGCTCCGATTGGAGGGTAGGGCTGGGATTCTGACTGGCTGTTGGTTCTCGGGCTCCGATTGGTGGGTAGGGCTGGGATTCTGACTGGCTGTTGGTTCTCGGGCTCCGATTGGTGGGTAGGGCTGGGATTCTGATTGGCTGTTGGTTCTCGGGCTGTGATTGGTGGGTAGGGCTGGGATTCTGATTGGCTGTTGGTTCTCGGGCTCCGATTGGTGGGTAGGGCTGGGATTTAGATTGGCTGTTGGTTCTCGGGCTCTGATTGGTGGGTATGGCTGGGATTCTGATTGGCTGTTTTTCTCGGGCTCTGATTGGTGGTTCGGGCTGGGATTCTGATTGGCTGTTGGTTCTCGGGCTCTGATTGGTGGTTAGAGCGGGTAGGGCTTGGATTCTGATTGGCTGTTGGTTTTAGGGCTCTGATTGGTGGGTAGGGCTGGGATTCTGACTGGCTGTTGGTTCTCGGGCTCTGATTGGTGGGTAGGGCTGGGATTCTGACTGGCTGTTGGTTCTCGGGCTCCGATTGGTGGGTAGGGCTGGGATTTAGATTGGCTGTTGGTTCTCGGGCTCTGATTGGTGGGTAGGGCTGGGATTCTGATTGGCTGTTGGTTCTCGGGCTCTGATTGGTGGGTAGGGCTGGGATTCTGATTGGCTGTTGGTTCTCGGGCTCTGATTGGTGGGTAGGGCTGGGATTCTGACTGGCTGTTGGTTCTCGGGCTGTGATTGGTGGGTAGGGCTGGGATTCTGATTGGCTGTTGGTTCTCGGGCTGTGATTGGTGATTAGGGCTGGGATTCTGATTGGCTGTTGGCTCTCGGGCTGTGGTAGGTGGTTAGGGCTGGGATTCTGATTGGCTATTGGTTCTCGGGCTGTGATTGGTGGGTAGGGCTGGGATTCTGATTGGCTGTTGGTTCTCGGGCTCTGATTGTTGGGTAGGGCTGGGATTCTGATTGGCTGTTGGTTCTCGGGCTGTGATTGGTGGGTCGGGCTGGGATTCTGATTGGCTGTTGGTTCTCGGGCTGTGATTGGTGGTTAGGGCTGGGATTTTGATTGGCTGTTGGTTCTACGGCTCTGATTGCTGGGTAGGGCTGGGATTCTGATTGGCTGTTGGTTCTCGGGCTCTGATTGGTGGGTAGGGCTGGGATTCTGACTGGCTGTTGGTTCTCGGGCTCTGATTGGTGGGTAGGGCTGGGATTCTGACTGGCTGTTGGTTCTCGGGCTCTGATTGGTGGGTAGAGCTGGGATTCTGACTGGCTGAAGGTTCTCGGGCTCTGATTGGTGGGTAGGGCTGGGATTCTGACTGGCTGTTGGTTCTCGGGCTGTGATTGGTGGGTAGGGCTGGGATTCTGACTGGCTGTTGGTTCTCGGGCTGTGATTGGTGGGTAGGGCTGGGATTCTGACTGGCTGTTGGTTCTCGGGCTGGGATTCTGACTGGCTGTTGGTTCTCGGGTTCTGATTGGTGGGTAGGGCTGGGATTCTGACTGACTGTTGGTTCTCGGGCTGTGATTGGTGGGTAGGCCGGGGATTCTTACTGGCTGTTGGTTCTCGGGCTGTGATTGGTGGGTAGGGATGGGATTCTGACTGGCTGTTGGTTCTCGGGCTGTGATTGGTGGGTAGGACTGGGATTCTGACTGGCTGTTGGTTATCGGTCTGTGATTGGTGGGTAGGGCTGGGATTCTGACTGGCTGTTGGTTCTCGGGCTCTGATTGGTGGTTAGGGCTGGGATTCTGATTGGCTGTTGGTTCTCGGGCTCTGATTGGTGGTTAGGGCGGGTAGGGCTGGGATTCTGACTGGCGGTTGGTTCTCGGGCTCTGATTGGTGGGTAGGGCTGGGATTCTGACTGGCGGTTGGTTCTCGGGCTCTGATTGGTGGGTAGGGCTGGGATTCTGACTGGCGGTTGGTTCTCGGGCTCTGATTGGTGGGTAGGGCTGGGATTCTGACTGGCGGTTGGTTCTCGGGCTCTGATTGGTGGGTAGGGCTGGGATTCTGACTGGCGGTTGGTTCTCGGGCTCTGATTGGTGGGTAGGGCTGGGATTCTGACTGGCGGTAGGTTCTCGGGCTCTGATTGGTGGGTAGGGCTGGGATTCTGACTGGCGGTAGGTTCTCGGGCTCTGATTGGTGGGTAGGGCTGCGATTCTGACTGGCGGTAGGATCTCGGGCTCTGATTGGTGGGTAGGGCTGGGATTCTGACTGGCGGTTGGTTCTCGGGCTCTGATTGGTGGGTAGGGCTGGGATTCTGACTGGCGGTTGGTTCTCGGGCTCTGATTGGTGGTTAGGGCTTGGATTCTGACTGGCGGTTGGTTCTCGGGCTCTGATTGGTGGGTAGGGCTGGGATTCTGACTGGCTGTTGGTTCTCGGGCTCTGATTGGTGGGTAGGGCTGGGATTCTGACTGGCTGTTGGTTCTCGGGCTCTGATTGGTGGGTAGGGCTGGGATTCTGACTGGCGGTTGGTTCTCGGGCTCTGATTGGTGGGTAGGGCTGGAATTCTGTCTGGCGGTAGGTTCTCGTGCTCCGATTGGTGGGTAGGGCTGAGATTCTGACTGGCTGTTGGTTCTAGGGCTCCGATTGGTGGGTAGGGCTGGGATTCTGACTGGCTGTTGGTTCTCGGCTGTGATTGGTGGTTAGGGCGAGTAGGGCTGGGATTCTGATTGGCTGTTGGTTCTCGGGCTCTGATTGGTGGGTAGGGCTGGGATTCTGACTGGCTGTTGGTTCTCGGGCTCTGATTGGTGGGTAGGGCTGGGATTCTGACTGGCTGTTGGTTCTCGGGCTCTGATTGGTGTGTAGGGCTGGGATTCTGATTGGCTGTTGGTTCTCGGGCTCTGATTGGTGGGTCGGGCTGGGATTCTGATTGGCTGTTGGTTCTAGGGCTCTGATTGGTGGTTAGGGCTGGGATTCTGATTGGCTGTTGGTTCTCGGGCTCTGATTGGTGGGTAGGGCTGGGATTCTGACTGGCTGTTGGTTCTCGGGCTCTTATTGGTTGGTAGGGCTGGGATTCTGACTGGCTGTTGGTTCTCGGGCTCTGATTGGTGGGAAGGGCTGGGATTCTGACTGGCTGTTGGTTCTCGGTCTCTGATTGGTGGGTAGGGCTGGGATTCTGACTGGCTGTTGGTTCTCGGGCTCTGATTGGTGGGTAGGGCTGGGATTCTGACTGGCTGTTGGTACTCGGGCTCTGATTGGTGGTTAGGGCGGGTAGGGCTGGGATTCTGACTGGCTGTTGGTTCTCGGGCTCTGATTGGTGGGTAGGGCTGGGATTCTGACTGGCTCTTGGTTCTCGGGCTCTGATTGGTGGGTAGGGCTGGGATTCTGACTGTCTCTTGGTTCTCGGGCTCTGATTGGTGGGTAGGGCTGGGATTCTGACTGGCTGTTGGTTCTCGGGCTCTGATTGGTGGTTAGGACTGGGATTCTGACTGGCTGTTGGTTCTCGGGCTCCGATTGGTGGGTAGGGCTGGGATTCTGATTGGCGGTTGGTTCTCGGGCTCCGATTGGTGGATAGGGCTGGGATTCTGATTGGCTGTTGGTTCTCGGGCTGTGATTGGTGGTTAGGGCTGGGATTCTGATTGGCTGTTGGTTCTCGGGCTGTGATTGGGGGTTAGGGCTGGGATTCTGATTGGCTGTTGGTTCTCGGGCTCTGATTGGTGGGTAGGGCTGGGATTCTGACTGGCTGTTGGTTCTCGGGCTCTGATTGGTGGGTAGGGCTGGGATTGTGACTGGCGGTTGGTTCTCGGGCTCTGATTGGTGGGTAGGGCTGGAATTCTGTCTGGCGGTAGGTTCTCGTGTTCCGATTGGTGGGTAGGGCTGAGATTCTGACTGGCTGTTGGTTGTAGGGCTCCGATTGGTGGGTAGGGCTGGGATTCTGACTGGCTGTTGGTTCTCGGCTGTGATTGGTGGTTAGGGCGAGTAGGGCTGGGATTCTGATTGGCTGTTGGTTCTCGGGCTCTGATTGGTGGGTAGGGCTGGGATTCTGACTGGCTGTTGGTTCTCGGGCTCTGATTGGTGGGTAGGGCTGGGATTCTGACTGGCGGTTGGTTCTCGGGCTCCGATTGGTGGGTAGGGCTGGGATTCTGACTGGCGGTAGGTTCTCGGGCTCTGATTGGTGGGTAGGGCTGGGATTCTGACTGGCGGTAGGTTCTCGGGCTCTGATTGGTGGGTAGGGCTGCGATTCTGACTGGCGGTTGGATCTCGGGCTCTGATTGGTGGGTAGGGCTGGGATTCTGACTGGCGGTTGGTTCTCGGGCTCTGATTGGTGGGTAGGGCTGGGATTCTGACTGGCGGTTGGTTCTCGGGCTCTGATTGGTGGTTAGGGCTTGGATTCTGACTGGCGGTTGGTTCTCGGTCTCTGATTGGTGGGTAGGGCTGGGATTCTGACTGGCTGTTGGTTCTCGGGCTCTGATTGGTGGGTAGGGCTGGGATTCTGACTGGCTGTTGGTTCTCGGGCTCTGATTGGTGGGTAGGGCTGGGATTCTGACTGGCGGTTGGTTCTCGGGCTCTGATTGGTGGGTAGGGCTGGAATTCTGTCTGGCGGTAGGTTCTCGTGCTCCGATTGGTGGGTAGGGCTGAGATTCTGACTGGCTGTTGGTTCTAGGGCTCCGATTGGTGGGTAGGGCTGGGATTCTGACTGGCTGTTGGTTCTCGGCTGTGATTGGTGGTTAGGGCGAGTAGGGCTGGGATTCTGATTGGCTGTTGGTTCTCGGGCTCTGATTGGTGGGTAGGGCTGGGATTCTGACTGGCTGTTGGTTCTCGGGCTCTGATTGGTGGGTAGGGCTGGGATTCTGACTGGCTGTTGGTTCTCGGGCTCTGATTGGTGGGTAGGGCTGGGATTCTGACTGGCTGTTGGTTCTCGGGCTCTGATTGGTGGTTAGGGTGGGTAGGGCTGGGATTCTGACTGGCTGTTGGTTCTCGGGCTCTGATTGGTGGGTAGGGCTGGGATTCTGACTGGCTGTTGGTTCTCGGGCTCTGATTGGTGGGTAGTGCTGGGATTCTGACTGGCTGTTGGTTCTCGGGCTCTTATTGGTTGGTAGGGCTGGGATTCTGACTGGCTGTTGGTTCTCGGGCTCTGATTGGTGGGTAGGGCTGGGATTCTGACTGGCTGTTGGTTCTCGGTCTCTGATTGGTGGGTAGGGCTGGGATTCTGACTGGCTGTTGGTTCTCGGGCTCTGATTGGTGGGTAGGGCTGGGATTCTGACTGGCTGTTGGTTCTCGGGCTCTGATTGGTGGTTAGGGCGGGTAGGGCTGGGATTCTGACTGGCTGTTGGTTTTCGGGCTCTGATTGGTGGGCAGGGCTGGGATTCTGACTGGCTCTTGGTTCTCGGGCTCTGATTGGTGGGTAGGGCTGGGATTCTGACTGTCTCTTGGTTCTCGGGCTCTGATTGGTGGGTAGGGCTGGGATTCTGACTGGCTGTTGGTTCTCGGGCTCTGATTGGTGGGTCGGGCTGGGATTCTGACTGGCTGTTGGTTCTCGGGCTCCGATTGGTGGGTCGGGCTGGGATTCTGACTGGCTGTTGGTTCTCGGGCTCCGATTGGTGGGTCGGGCTGGGATTCTGACTGGCTGTTGGTTCTCGGGCTCCGATTGGTGTTTCGGGCTGGGATTCTGACTGGCTGTTGGTTCTCGGGCTCCGATTGGTGGGTAGGGCGGGGATTCTGACTGGCTGTTGGTTCTCGGGCTCCGATTGGTGGGTAGGGCTGGGATTCTGACTGGCTGTTGGTTCTCGGGCTCCGATTGGTGGGTAGGGCTGGGATTCTGACTGGCTGTTGGTTCTCGGGCTCCGATTGGTGGGTAGGGCTGGGATTCTGACTGGCTGTTGGTTCTCGGGCTCCGATTGGTGGGTAGGGCTGGGATTCTGACTGGCTGTTGGTTCTCGGGCTCCGATTGGTGGGTAGGGCTGGGATTCTGACTGGCTGTTGGTTCTCGGGCTCCGATTGGTGGGTAGGGCTGGGATTCTGACTGGCTGTTGGTTCTCGGGCTCCGATTGGTGGGTAGGGCTGGGATTCTGACTGGCTGTTGGTTCTCGGGCTCCGATTGGTGGTTAGGGCTGGGATTCTGACTGGCTGTTGGTTCTCGGGCTCCGATTGGAGGGTAGGGCTGGGATTCTGACTGGCTGTTGGTTCTCGGGCTCCGATTGGTGGGTAGGGCTGGGATTCTGACTGGCTGTTGGTTCTCGGGCTCCGATTGGTGGGTAGGGCTGGGATTCTGATTGGCTGTTGGTTCTCGGGCTGTGATTGGTGGGTAGGGCTGGGATTCTGATTGGCTGTTGGTTCTCGGGCTCCGATTGGTGGGTAGGGCTGGGATTTAGATTGGCTGTTGGTTCTCGGGCTCTGATTGGTGGGTATGGCTGGGATTCTGATTGGCTGTTGGTTCTCGGGCTCTGATTGGTGGTTCGGGCTGGGATTCTGATTGGCTGTTGGTTCTCGGGCTCTGATTGGTGGTTAGAGCGGGTAGGGCTTGGATTCTGATTGGCTGTTGGTTTTAGGGCTCTGATTGGTGGGTAGGGCTGGGATTCTGACTGGCTGTTGGTTCTCGGGCTCTGATTGGTGGGTAGGGCTGGGATTCTGACTGGCTGTTGGTTCTCGGGCTCCGATTGGTGGGTAGGGCTGGGATTTAGATTGGCTGTTGGTTCTCGGGCTCTGATTGGTGGGTAGGGCTGGGATTCTGATTGGCTGTTGGTTCTCGGGCTCTGATTGGTGGGTAGGGCTGGGATTCTGATTGGCTGTTGGTTCTCGGGCTCTGATTGGTGGGTAGGGCTGGGATTCTGACTGGCTGTTGGTTCTCGGGCTGTGATTGGTGGGTAGGGCTGGGATTCTGATTGGCTGTTGGTTCTCGGGCTGTGATTGGTGATTAGGGCTGGGATTCTGATTGGCTGTTGGCTCTCGGGCTGTGGTAGGTGGTTAGGGCTGGGATTCTGATTGGCTATTGGTTCTCGGGCTGTGATTGGTGGGTAGGGCTGGGATTCTGATTGGCTGTTGGTTCTCGGGCTCTGATTGTTGGGTAGGGCTGGGATTCTGATTGGCTGTTGGTTCTCGGGCTGTGATTGGTGGGTCGGGCTGGGATTCTGATTGGCTGTTGGTTCTCGGGCTGTGATTGGTGGTTAGGGCTGGGATTTTGATTGGCTGTTGGTTCTCCGGCTCTGATTGCTGGGTAGGGCTGGGATTCTGATTGGCTGTTGGTTCTCGGGCTCTGATTGGTGGGTAGGGCTGGGATTCTGACTGGCTGTTGGTTCTCGGGCTCTGATTGGTGGGTAGGGCTGGGATTCTGACTGGCTGTTGGTTCTCGGGCTCTGATTGGTGGGTAGAGCTGGGATTCTGACTGGCTGAAGGTTCTCGGGCTCTGATTGGTGGGTAGGGCTGGGATTCTGACTGGCTGTTGGTTCTCGGGCTGTGATTGGTGGGTAGGGCTGGGATTCTGACTGGCTGTTGGTTCTCGGGCTGTGATTGGTGGGTAGGGCTGGGATTCTGACTGGCTGTTGGTTCTCGGGCTGGGATTCTGACTGGCTGTTGGTTCTCGGGTTCTGATTGGTGGGTAGGGCTGGGATTCTGACTGACTGTTGGTTCTCGGGCTGTGATTGGTGGGTAGGCCGGGGATTCTTACTGGCTGTTGGTTCTCGGGCTGTGATTGGTGGGTAGGGATGGGATTCTGACTGGCTGTTGGTTCTCGGGCTGTGATTGGTGGGTAGGACTGGGATTCTGACTGGCTGTTGGTTATCGGTCTGTGATTGGTGGGTAGGGCTGGGATTCTGACTGGCTGTTGGTTCTCGGGCTCTGATTGGTGGTTAGGGCTGGGATTCTGATTGGCTGTTGGTTCTCGGGCTCTGATTGGTGGTTAGGGCGGGTAGGGCTGGGATTCTGACTGGCGGTTGGTTCTCGGGCTCTGATTGGTGGGTAGGGCTGGGATTCTGACTGGCGGTTGGTTCTCGGGCTCTGATTGGTGGGTAGGGCTGGGATTCTGACTGGCGGTTGGTTCTCGGGCTCTGATTGGTGGGTAGGGCTGGGATTCTGACTGGCGGTTGGTTCTCGGGCTCTGATTGGTGGGTAGGGCTGGGATTCTGACTGGCGGTTGGTTCTCGGGCTCTGATTGGTGGGTAGGGCTGGGATTCTGACTGGCGGTAGGTTCTCGGGCTCTGATTGGTGGGTAGGGCTGGGATTCTGACTGGCGGTAGGTTCTCGGGCTCTGATTGGTGGGTAGGGCTGCGATTCTGACTGGCGGTAGGATCTCGGGCTCTGATTGGTGGGTAGGGCTGGGATTCTGACTGGCGGTTGGTTCTCGGGCTCTGATTGGTGGGTAGGGCTGGGATTCTGACTGGCGGTTGGTTCTCGGGCTCTGATTGGTGGTTAGGGCTTGGATTCTGACTGGCGGTTGGTTCTCGGGCTCTGATTGGTGGGTAGGGCTGGGATTCTGACTGGCTGTTGGTTCTCGGGCTCTGATTGGTGGGTAGGGCTGGGATTCTGACTGGCTGTTGGTTCTCGGGCTCTGATTGGTGGGTAGGGCTGGGATTCTGACTGGCGGTTGGTTCTCGGGCTCTGATTGGTGGGTAGGGCTGGAATTCTGTCTGGCGGTAGGTTCTCGTGCTCCGATTGGTGGGTAGGGCTGAGATTCTGACTGGCTGTTGGTTCTAGGGCTCCGATTGGTGGGTAGGGCTGGGATTCTGACTGGCTGTTGGTTCTCGGCTGTGATTGGTGGTTAGGGCGAGTAGGGCTGGGATTCTGATTGGCTGTTGGTTCTCGGGCTCTGATTGGTGGGTAGGGCTGGGATTCTGACTGGCTGTTGGTTCTCGGGCTCTGATTGGTGGGTAGGGCTGGGATTCTGACTGGCTGTTGGTTCTCGGGCTCTGATTGGTGTGTAGGGCTGGGATTCTGATTGGCTGTTGGTTCTCGGGCTCTGATTGGTGGGTCGGGCTGGGATTCTGATTGGCTGTTGGTTCTAGGGCTCTGATTGGTGGTTAGGGCTGGGATTCTGATTGGCTGTTGGTTCTCGGGCTCTGATTGGTGGGTAGGGCTGGGATTCTGACTGGCTGTTGGTTCTCGGGCTCTTATTGGTTGGTAGGGCTGGGATTCTGACTGGCTGTTGGTTCTCGGGCTCTGATTGGTGGGAAGGGCTGGGATTCTGACTGGCTGTTGGTTCTCGGTCTCTGATTGGTGGGTAGGGCTGGGATTCTGACTGGCTGTTGGTTCTCGGGCTCTGATTGGTGGGTAGGGCTGGGATTCTGACTGGCTGTTGGTACTCGGGCTCTGATTGGTGGTTAGGGCGGGTAGGGCTGGGATTCTGACTGGCTGTTGGTTCTCGGGCTCTGATTGGTGGGTAGGGCTGGGATTCTGACTGGCTCTTGGTTCTCGGGCTCTGATTGGTGGGTAGGGCTGGGATTCTGACTGTCTCTTGGTTCTCGGGCTCTGATTGGTGGGTAGGGCTGGGATTCTGACTGGCTGTTGGTTCTCGGGCTCTGATTGGTGGTTAGGACTGGGATTCTGACTGGCTGTTGGTTCTCGGGCTCCGATTGGTGGGTAGGGCTGGGATTCTGATTGGCGGTTGGTTCTCGGGCTCCGATTGGTGGATAGGGCTGGGATTCTGATTGGCTGTTGGTTCTCGGGCTGTGATTGGTGGTTAGGGCTGGGATTCTGATTGGCTGTTGGTTCTCGGGCTGTGATTGGGGGTTAGGGCTGGGATTCTGATTGGCTGTTGGTTCTCGGGCTCTGATTGGTGGGTAGGGCTGGGATTCTGACTGGCTGTTGGTTCTCGGGCTCTGATTGGTGGGTAGGGCTGGGATTGTGACTGGCGGTTGGTTCTCGGGCTCTGATTGGTGGGTAGGGCTGGAATTCTGTCTGGCGGTAGGTTCTCGTGCTCCGATTGGTGGGTAGGGCTGAGATTCTGACTGGCTGTTGGTTGTAGGGCTCCGATTGGTGGGTAGGGCTGGGATTCTGACTGGCTGTTGGTTCTCGGCTGTGATTGGTGGTTAGGGCGAGTAGGGCTGGGATTCTGATTGGCTGTTGGTTCTCGGGCTCTGATTGGTGGTTAGGGCTGGTATTCTGACTGGCTGTTGGTTCTCGGGCTCTGATTGGTGGGTAGGGCTGGGATTCTGACTGGCGGTTGGTTCTCGGGCTCTGATTGGTGGGTAGGGCTGGGATTCTGACTGGCGGTTGGTTCTCGGGCTCTGATTGGTGGTTAGGGCTTGGATTCTGACTGGCGGTTGGTTCTCGGGCTCTGATTGGTGGGTAGGGCTGGGATTCTGACTGGCTGTTGGTTCTCGGGCTCTGATTGGTGGGTAGGGCTGGGATTCTGACTGGCTGTTGGTTCTCGGGCTCTGATTGGTGGGTAGGGCTGGGATTCTGACTGGCGGTTGGTTCTCGGGCTCTGATTGGAGGGTAGGGCTGGAATTCTGTCTGGCGGTAGGTTCTCGTGCTCCGATTGGTGGGTAGGGCTGAGATTCTGACTGGCTGTTGGTTCTAGGGCTCCGATTGGTGGGTAGGGCTGGGATTCTGACTGGCTGTTGGTTCTCGGCTGTGATTGGTGGTTAGGGCGAGTAGGGCTGGGATTCTGATTGGCTGTTGGTTCTCGGGCTCTGATTGGTGGGTAGGGCTGGGATTCTGACTGGCTGTTGGTTCTCGGGCTCTGATTGGTGGGTAGGGCTGGGATTCTGACTGGCTGTTGGTTCTCGGGCTCTGATTGGTGGGTAGGGCTGGGATTCTGACTGGCTGTTGGTTCTCGGGCTCTGATTGGTGGTTAGGGTGGGTAGGGCTGGGATTCTGACTGGCTATTGGTTCTCCGGCTCTGATTGGTGGGTAGGGCTGGGATTCTGACTGGCTGTTGGTTCTCGGGCTCTGATTGGTGGGTAGTGCTGGGATTCTGACTGGCTGTTGGTTCTCGGGCTCTTATTGGTTGGTAGGGCTGGGATTCTGACTGGCTGCTGGTTCTCGGGCTCTGATTGGTGGGTAGGGCTGGGATTCTGACTGGCTGTTGGTTCTCGGTCTCTGATTGGTGGGTAGGGCTGGGATTCTGACTGGCTGTTGGTTCTCGGGCTCTGATTGGTGGGTAGGGCTGGGATTCTGACTGGCTGTTGGTTCTCGGGCTCTGATTGGTGGTTAGGGCGGGTAGGGCTGGGATTCTGACTGGCTGTTGGTTTTCGGGCTCTGATTGGTGGGCAGGGCTGGGATTCTGACTGGCTCTTGGTTCTCGGGCTCTGATTGGTGGGTAGGGCTGGGATTCTGACTGTCTCTTGGTTCTCGGGCTCTGATTGGTGGGTAGGGCTGGGATTCTGACTGGCTGTTGGTTCTCGGGCTCTGATTGGTGGTTAGGACTGGGATTCTGACTGGCTGTTGGTTCTCGGGCTCCGATTGGTGGGTAGGGCTGGGATTCTGATTGGCGGTTGGTTCTCGGGCTGTGGTAGGTGGTTAGGGCTGGGATTCTGATTGGCTGTTGGTTCTCAGGCTGTGATTGGTGGGTAGGGCTGTGATTCTGACTGGCTGTTGGTTCTCGGGCTCTGATTGATGGTTAGGGCTGGGATTCTGACTGGCTGTTGGTTCTCGGGCTCTGATTGGTAGGTAGGGCTGTGATTCTGATTGGCTGTTGGTTCTCGGGCTGTGATTGGTGGTTAGGGCTGGGATTCTGATTGGCTGTTGGTTCTCAGGCTGTGATTGGTGGGTAGGGCTGTGATTCTGATTGGCTGTTGGTTCTCGGGCTCTGATTGGAGGGTAGGGCCGGGATTCTGATTGGCTGTTGGTTCTCGGGCTGTGATTGGTGGGTAGGGCTGGGATTCTGATTGGCTGTTGGTTCTCGGGCTCTGATTGGTGGGTAGGGCTGGGATTCTGATTGTCTGTTGGTTCTCGGGCTCTGATTGGTGGGTAGGGCTGGGATTCTGATTGGCTGTTGGTTCTCGGGCTCTGATTGGTGGTTAGGGCTGGGATTCTGATTGGCTGTTGGTTCTCGGGCTGTGATTGGTGATTAGGGCTGGTAGGGCTGGGATTCTGATTGGCTGTTGATTCTCGGGCTCTGATTGGTGGGTAGGGCTGGGATTCTGACTGGCTGTTGGTTCTCGGGCTCTGATTGGTGGGTAGGGCTGGGATTCTGACTGGCTGTTGGTTCTCGGGCTCTGATTGGTGGTTAGGGTGGGTAGGGCTGGGATTCTGACTGGCTGTTGGTTCTCGGGCTCTGATTGGTGGGTAGGGCTGGGATTCTGACTGGCTGTTGGTTCTCGGGCTCTGATTGGTGGGTAGGGCTGGGATTCTTACTGGCTGTTGGTTCTCGGGCTGTGATTGGTGGGTAGGGCTGGGATTCTGACTGGCTGTTGATTCTCGGGCTGTGATTGGTGGATAGGACTGGGATTCTGACTGGCTATTGGTTCTCGGGCTCTGATTGGTGGGTAGGGCTGGGATTCTGATTGGCTGTTGGTTCTCGGGCTCTGATTGGTGGGTAGGGCTGGGATTCTGATTGGCTGTTGGTTCTCGGGCTCTGATTGGTGGGTAGGGCTGGGATTCTGACTGGCTGTTGGTTCTCGGGCTCTGATTGGTGGGTAGAGCTGGGATTCTGACAGGCTGAAGGTTCTCGGGCTCTGATTGGTGGGTAGGGCTGGGATTCTGACTGGCTGTTGGTTCTCGGGCTGTGATTGGTGGGTAGGGCTGGGATTCTGACTGGCTGTTGGTTCTCGGGCTGTGATTGGTGGGTAGGGCTGGGATTCTGACTGGCTGTTGGTTCTCGGGCTGGGATTCTGACTGGCTGTTGGTTCTCGGGTTCTGATTGGTGGGTAGGGCTGGGATTCTGACTGGCTGTTGGTTCTCGGGCTGTGATTGGTGGTTAGGGCTGGGATTCTGACTGGCTGTTATTTCTCGGGCTGTGATTGGTGGGTAGGGCTGGGATTCTGACTGGCTGTTGGTTCTCGGGCTGTGATTGGTGGGTAGGTCTGGGATTCTGACTGGCTGTTGGTTCTCGGGCTCTGATTGGTGGGTAGGGCTGGGATTCTGATTGGCTGTTGGTTCTCGGGCTCTGATTGGTGGGTAGGGCTGGGATTCTGATTGGCTGTTGGTTCTCGGGCTCTGATTGGTGGTTAGGGCTGGGATTCTGATTGTCTGTTGGTTCTCAGGCTCTGATTGGTGGTTAGGGCGGGTAGGGCTGGGATTCTGATTGGCTGTTAGTTCTCGGGCTCTGATTGGTGGTTAGCGCTGGGATTCTGACTGGCTGTTGGTTCTAGGGCTTTGATTGGTGGTTAGGGCTGGGATTCTGACTGGCTGTTGGTTCTCGGGCTCTGATTGATGGTTAGGGCTGGGATTCTGACTGGCTGTTGGTTCTCGGGCTCTGATTGGTGGGTAGGGCTGGGATTCTGATTGGCTGTTGGTTCTCGGGCTGTGATTGGTGGTTAGGGCTGGGATTCTGATTGGCTGTTGGTTCTCAGGCTGTGATTGGTGGGTAGGGCTGTGATTCTGATTGGCTGTTGGTTCTCGGGCTCTGATTGGAGGGTAGGGCCGGGATTCTGATTGGCTGTTGGTTCTCGGGCTGTGATTGGTGGGTAGGGCTGGGATTCTGATTGGCTGTTGGTTCTCGGGCTCTGATTGGTGGGTAGGGCTGGGATTCTGATTGGCTGTTGGTTCTCGGGCTCTGATTGGTGGTTAGGGCTGGGATTCTCATTGGCTGTTGGTTCTCGGGCTTTGATTGGTGATTAGGGCTGGTAGGGCTGGGATTCTGATTGGCTGTTGATTCTCGGGCTCTGATTGGTGGGTAGGGCTGGGATTCTGACTGGCTGTTGGTTCTCGGTCTCTGATTGGTGGGTAGGGCTGGGATTCTGACTGGCTGTTGGTTCTCGGGCTCTGATTGGTGGTTAGGGTGGGTAGGGCTGAGATTCTGACTGGCTGTTGGTTCTCGGGCTCTGATTGGTGGGTAGGGCTGGGATTCTGACTGGCTGTTGGTTCTCGGGCTCTGATTGGTGGGTAGGGCTGGGATTCTGACTGGCTGTTGGTTCTCGGGCTCTGATTGGTGGGTAGGGCTGGGATTCTGATTGGCTTTTGGTTCTCGGGCTCTGATTGGTGGGTCGGGCTGGGATTCTGATTGGCTGTTGGTTCTAGGGCTCTGATTGGTGGTTAGGGCTGGGATTCTGATTGGCTGTTGGTTCTCGGGCTCTGATTGGTGGGTAGGGCTGGGATTCTGACTGGCTGTTGGTTCTCGGGCTCTTATTGGTTGGTAGGGCTGGGATTCTGACTGGCTGTTGGTTCTCGGGCTCTGATTGGTGGGTAGGGCTGGGATTCTGACTGGCTGTTGGTTCTCGGTCTCTGATTGGTGGGTAGGGCTGGGATTCTGACTGGCTGTTGGTTCTCGGGCTCTGATTGGTGGGTAGGGCTGGGATTCTGACTGGCTGTTGGTTCTCGGGCTCTGATTGGTGGTTAGGGCGGGTAGGGCTGGGATTCTGACTGGCTGTTGGTTCTCGGGCTCTGATTGGTGGGTTGGGCTGGGATTCTGACTGTCTCTTGGTTCTCGGGCTCTGATTGGTGGGTAGGGCTGGGATTCTGACTGTCTCTTGGTTCTCGGGCTCTGATTGGTGGGTAGGGCTGGGATTCTGACTGGCTGTTGGTTCTCGGGCTCTGATTGGTGGTTAGGACTGGGATTCTGACTGGCTGTTGGTTCTCGGGCTCCGATTGGTGGGTAGGGCTGGGATTCTGATTGGCGGTTGGTTCTCGGGCTCCGATTGGTGGGTAGGGCTGGGATTCTGATTGGCTGTTGGTTCTCGGGCTGTGATTGGTGGTTAGGGCTGGGATTCTGATTGGCTGTTGGTTCTCGGGCTGTGATTGGGGGTTAGGGCTGGGATTCTGATTGGCTGTTGGTTCTCGGGCTCTGATTGGTTGGTAGGGCTGGGATTCTGATTGGCTGTTGGTTCTCGGGCTGTGATTGGTGGGTAGGGCTGGGATTCTGATTGGCTGTTGGTTCTCGGGCTCTGATTGGTGGGTAGGGCTGGGATTCTGATTGGCTGTTGGTTCTCGGGCTCTGATTGGTGGTTAGGGCTGGGATTCTGATTGGCTGTTGGTTCTCGGGCTGTGATTGGTGATTAGGGCTGGTAGGGCTGGGATTCTGATTGGCTGTTGATTCTCGGGCTCTGATTGGTGGGTAGGGCTGGGATTCTGACTGGCTGTTGGTTCTCGGGCTCTGATTGGTGGGTAGGGCTGGGATTCTGACTGGCTGTTGGTTCTCAGGCTCTGATTGGTGGTTAGGGTGGGTAGGGCTGGGATTCTGACTGGCTGTTGGTTCTCGGGCTCTGATTGGTGGGTAGGGCTGGGATTCTGACTGGCTGTTGGTTCTCGGGCTCTGATTGGTGGGTAGTGCTGGGATTCTGACTGGCTGTTGGTTCTCGGGCTCTGATTGGTGGGTAGGGCTGGGATTCTGATTGGCTGTTGGTTCTCGGGCTCTGATTGGTGGGTCGGGCTGGGATTCTGATTGGCTGTTGGTTCTAGGGCTCTGATTGGTGGTTAGGGCTGGGATTCTGATTGGCTGTTGGTTCTCGGGCTCTGATTGGTGGGTAGTGCTGGGATTCTGACTGGCTGTTGGTTCTCGGGCTCTTATTGGTTGGTAGGGCTGGGATTCTGACTGGCTGTTGGTTCTCGGGCTCTGATTGGTGGGTAGGGCTGGGATTCTGACTGGCTGTTGGTTCTCGGTCTCTGATTGGTGGGTAGGGCTGGGATTCTGACTGGCTGTTGGTTCTCGGGCTCTGATTGGTGGGTAGGGCTGGGATTCTGACTGGCTGTTGGTTCTCGGGCTCTGATTGGTGGTTAGGGTGGGTAGGGCTGGGATTCTGACTGGCTGTTGGTTCTCGGGCTCTGATTGGTGGGCAGGGCTGGGATTCTGACTGGCTCTTGGTTCTCGGGCTCTGATTGGTGGGTAGGGCTGGGATTCTGACTGTCTCTTGGTTCTCGGGCTCTGATTGGTGGGTAGGGCTGGGATTCTGACTGGCTGTTGGTTCTCGGGCTCTGATTGGTGGTTAGGACTGGGATTCTGACTGGCTGTTGGTTCTCGGGCTCCGATTGGTGGGTAGGGCTGGGATTCTGATTGGCGGTTGGTTCTCGGGCTGTGGTAGGTGGTTAGGGCTGGGATTCTGATTGGCTGTTGGTTCTCAGGCTGTGATTGGTGGGTAGGGCTGTGATTCTGACTGGCTGTTGGTTCTCGGGCTCTGATTGATGGTTAGGGCTGGGATTCTGACTGGTTGTTGGTTCTCGGGCTCTGATTGGTGGGTAGGGCTGTGATTCTGATTGGCTGTTGGTTCTCGGACTGTGATTGGTGGTTAGGGCTGGGATTCTGATTGGCTGTTGGTTCTCAGGCTGTGATTGGTGGGTAGGGCTGTTATTCTGATTGGCTGTTGGTTCTCGGGCTCTGATTGGAGGGTAGGGCCGGGATTCTGATTGGCTGTTGGTTCTCGGGCTGTGATTGGTGGGTAGGGCTGGGATTCTGATTGGCTGTTGGTTCTCGGGCTCTGATTGGTGGGTAGGGCTGGGATTCTGGTTGGCTGTTGGTTCTCGGGCTCTGATTGGTGGGTAGGGCTGGGATTCTGATTGGCTGTTGGTTCTCGGGCTCTGATTGGTGGTTAGGGCTGGGATTCTGATTGGCTGTTGGTTCTCGGGCTGTGATTGGTGATTAGGGCTGGTAGGGCTGGGATTCTGATTGGCTGTTGATTCTCGGGCTCTGATTGGTGGGTAGGGCTGGGATTCTGACTGGCTGTTGGTTCTCTGGCTCTGATTGGTGGGTAGGGCTGGGATTCTGACTGGCTGTTGGTTCTCGGGCTCTGATTGGTGGTTAGGGTGGGTAGGGCTGGGATTCTGACTGGCTGTTGGTTCTCGGGCTCTGATTGGTGGGTAGGGCTGGGATTCTGACTGGCTGTTGGTTCTCGGGCTCTGATTGGTGGGTAGGGCTGGGATTCTGACTGGCTGTTGGTTCTCGGGCTCTGATTGGTGGGTAGAGCTGGGATTCTGACAGGCTGAAGGATCTCGGGCTCTGATTGGTGGGTAGGGCTGGGATTCTGACTGGCTGTTGATTCTCGGGCTGTGATTGGTGGGTAGGACTGGGATTCTGACTGGCTGTTGGTTCTCGGGCTCTGATTGGTGGGTAGGGCTGGGATTCTGATTGGCTGTTGGTTCTCGGGCTCTGATTGGTGGGTAGGGCTGGGATTCTGATTGGCTGTTGGTTCTCGGGCTCTGATTGGTGGGTAGGGCTGGGATTCTGACTGGCTGTTGGTTCTCGGGCTCTGATTGGTGGGTAGAGCTGGGATTCTGACAGGCTGAAGGATCTCGGGCTCTGATTGGTGGGTAGGGCTGGGATTCTGACTGGCTGTTGGTTCTCGGGCTGTGATTGGTGGGTAGGGATGGGATTCTGACTGGCTGTTGGTTCTCGGGCTGTGATTGGTGGGTAGGGCTGGGATTCTGACTGGCTGTTGGTTCTCGGCTGGGATTCTGACTGGCTGTTGGTTCTCGGGTTCTGATTGGTGGGTAGGGCTGGGATTCTGACTGGCTGTTGGTTCTCGGGCTGTGATTGGTGGTTAGGGCTGGGATTCTGACTGGCTGTTGGCTCTCGGGCTGTGATTGGTGGGTAGGGCTGGGATTCTGACTGGCTGTTGGTTCTCGGGCTGTGATTGGTGGGTAGGTCTGGGATTCTGACTGGCTGTTGGTTCTCGGCTCTGATTGGTGGGTAGGGCTGGGATTCTGATTGGCTGTTGGTTCTCGGGCTCTGATTGGTGGGTAGGGCTGGGATTCTGATTGGCTGTTGGTTCTCGGGCTCTGATTGGTGGTTAGGGCTGGGATTCTGATTGGCTGTTGGTTCTCAGGCTCTGATTGGTGGTTAGGGCGGGTAGGGCTGGGATTCTGACTGGCTGTTGGTTCTAGGGCTTTGATTGGTGGTTAGGGCTGGGATTCTGACTGGCTGTTGGTTCTCGGGCTCTGATTGATGGTTAGGGGCTGGGATTCTGACTGGCTGTTGGTTCTCGGGCTCTGATTTGTGGGTAGGGCTGGGATTCTGATTGGCTGTTGGTTCTCGGGCTCTGATTGGTGGGTAGGGCTGGGATTCTGATTGGCTGTTGGTTCTCGAGCTCTGATTGGTGGTTAGGGCTGGGATTCTGATTGGCTGTTGGTTCTCGGGCTGTGATTGGTGATTAGGGCTGGTAGGGCTGGGATTCTGATTGGCTGTTGATTCTCGGGCTCTGATTGGTGGGTAGGGCTGGGATTCTGACTGGCTGTTGGTTCTCGGTCTCTGATTGGTGGGTAGGGCTGGGATTCTGACTGGCTGTTGGTTCTCGGGCTCTGATTGGTGGTTAGGGTGGGTAGGGCTGAGATTCTGACTGGCTGTTGGTTCTCGGGCTCTGATTGGTGGGTAGGGCTGGGATTCTGACTGGCTGTTGGTTCTCGGGCTCTGATTGGTGGGTAGTGCTGGGATTCTGACTGGCTGTTGGTTCTCGGGCTCTGATTGGTGGGTAGGGCTGGGATTCTGATTGGCTGTTGGTTCTCGGGCTCTGATTGGTGGGTCGGGCTGGGATTCTGATTGGCTGTTGGTTCTAGGGCTCTGATTGGTGGTTAGGGCTGGAATTCTGATTGGCTGTTGGTTCTCGGGCTCTGATTGGTGGGTAGGGCTGGGATTCTGACTGGCTGTTGGTTCTCGGGCTCTTATTGGTTGGTAGGGATGGGATTCTGACTGGCTGTTGGTTCTCGGGCTCTGATTGGTGGGTAGGCTGGGATTCTGACTGGCTGTTGGTTCTCGGTCTCTGATTGGTGGGTAGGGCTGGGATTCTGACTGGCTGTTGGTTCTCGGGCTCTGATTGGTGGGTAGGGCTGGGATTCTGACTGGCTGTTGGTTCTCGGGCTCTGATTGGTGGTTAGGGCGGGTAGGGCTGGGATTCTGACTGGCTGTTGGTTCTCGGGCTCTGATTGGTGGGTAGGGCTGGGATTCTGACTGGCTCTTGGTTCTCGGGCTCTGATTGGTGGGTAGGGCTGGGATTCTGACTGGCTGTTGGTTCTCGGGCTCTGATTGGTGGTTAGGACTGGGATTCTGACTGGCTGTTGGTTCTCGGGCTCCGATTGGTGGGTAGGGCTGGGATTCTGATTGGCTGTTGGTTCTCGGGCTCTGATTGGTGGGTAGGGCTGGGATTCTGACTGGCTGTTGGTTCTCGGGCTGTGATTGGTGGTTAGGGCTGGGATTCTGATTGGCTGTTGGTTCTCGGGCTGTGATTGGGGGTTAGGGCTGGGATTCTGATTGGCTGTTGGTTCTCGGGCTCTGATTGTTGGTAGGGCTGGGATTCTGATTGGCTGTTGGTTCTCGGGCTGTGATTGGTGGGTAGGGCTGGGATTCTGATTGGCTGTTGGTTCTCGGGCTCTGATTGGTGGTTAGGGCTGGGATTCTGATTGGCTGTTGGTTCTCGGGCTGTGGTTAGGGCTGGTAGGGCTGGGATTCTGATTGGCTGTTGGTTCTCGGGCTGTGATTGGTGGGTAGGGCTGGGATTCTGATTGGCTGTTGGTTCTCGGGCTCTGATTGGTGGGTAGGGCTGGGATTCTGACTGGCTGTTGGTTCTCGGGCTGTGATTGGTGGGTAGGGCTGGGATTCTGATTGGCTGTTGGTTCTCGGGCTGTGATTGGTGGTTAGGGCTGGGATTCTGATTGGCTGTTGGTTCTCGGGCTGTGGTAGGTGGTTAGGGCTGGGATTCTGATTGGCTATTGGTTCTCGGGCTGTGATTGGTGGGTAGGGCTGGGATTCTGATTGGCTGTTGGTTCTCGGCCTCTGATTGTTGGGTAGGGCTGGGATTCTGATTGGCTGTTGGTTCTCGGGCTGTGATTGGTGGGTCGGGCTGGGATTCTGATTGGCTGTTGGTTCTCTGGCACTGATTGGTGGGGTCGGGCTGGGATTCTGATTGGCTGTTGGTTCTCGGGCTGTGATTGGTGGGTCGGGCTGGGATTCTGATTGGCTGTTGGTTCTCGGGCTGTGATTGGTGGTTAGGGCTGGGATTTTGATTGGCTGTTGGTTCTCCGGCTCTGATTGGTGGGTAGGGCTGGGATTCTGATTGGCTGTTGGTTCTCGGGCTCTGATTGGTGGATAGGGCTGGGATTCTGACTGGCTGTTGGTTCTCGGGCTCTGATTGGTGGGTAGGGCTGGGATTCTGACTGGCTGTTGGTTCTCGGGCTCTGATTGGTGGGTAGAGCTGGGATTCTGACTGGCTGCTGGTTCTCGGGCTCTGATTGGTGGGTAGGGCTGGGATTCTGACTGGCTGTTGGTTCTCTGGTTGTGATTGGTGGGTAGGGCTGGGATTCTGACTGGCTGTTGGTTCTCGGGCTGTGATTGGTGGGTAGGCCTGGGATTCTGACTGGCTGTTGGTTCTCGGGCTGGGATTCTGACTGGCTGTTGGTTCTCGGGTTCTGATTGGTGGGTAGGGCTGGGATTCTGACTGGCTGTTGGTTCTCGGGCTGTGATAGGTGGGTAGGCCGGGGATTCTTACTGGCTGTTGGTTCTCGGTCTGTGATTGGTGGGTAGGGCTGTGATTCTGACTGGCTGTTGGTTCTCGGGCTCTGATTGGTGGTTAGGGCTGGGATTCTGATTGGCTGTTGGTTCTCGGGCTCTGATTGGTGGTTAGGGGCGGGTAGGGCTGGGATTCTGACTGGCGGTTGGTTCTCGGGCTCTGATTGGTGGGTAGGGCTGGGATTCTGACTGGCGGTTGTTTCTCGGGCTCTGATTGGTGGGTAGGGCTGGGATTCTGACTGGCTGTTGGTTCTCGGGCTCTGATTGGTGGGTAGGGCTGGGATTCTGACTGGCGGTTGGTTCTCGGGCTCTGATTGGTGGGTAGGGCTGGGATTCTGACTGGCGGTTGGTTCTCGGGCTCTGATTGGTGGGTAGGGCTGGGATTCTGACTGGCGGTAGGTTCTCGGGCTCTGATTGGTGGGTAGGGCTGGGATTCTGACTGGCGGTACGTTCTCGGGCTCTGATTGGTGGGTAGGGCTGGGATTCTGACTGGCGGTTGGTCCTCGGGCTCTGATTGGTGGGTAGGGCTGGGATTCTGACTGGCGGTTGGTTCTCGGGCTCTGATTGGTGGGTAGGGCTGGGATTCTGACTGGCGGTTGGTTCTCGGGCTCTGATTGGTGGTTAGGGCTGGGATTCTGACTGGCGGTTGGTTCTCGGGCTCTGATTGGTGGGTAGGGCTGGGATTCTGACTGGCTGTTGGTTCTCGGGCTCTGATTGGTGGGTAGGGCTGGGATTCTGACTGGCTGTTGGTTCTCGGGCTCTGATTGGTGGGTAGGGCTGGGATTCTGACTGGCGGTTGGTTCTCGGGCTCTGATTGGTGGGTAGGGCTGGAATTCTGTCTGGCGGTAGGTTCTCGTGCTCCGATTGGTGGGTAGGGCTGAGATTCTGACTGGCGGTTGGTTCTAGGGCTCCGATTGGTGGGTAGGGCTGGGATTCTGACTGGCTGTTGGTTCTCGGGCTCCGATTGGTGGGTAGGGCTGGGATTCTGATAGAATTGGTGGGTAGGGCTGTGATTCTGATTGGCTGTTGGTTCTCGTGCTCTGATTGGTGGGTAGAGCTGGGATTCTGATTGGATGTTGGTTCTCGGGCTCTGATTGGTGGGTAGGGCTGGGATTCTGATTGGCTGTTGGTTCTCGGGCTATGATTGGTGGGTAGGGCTGGGATTCTGATTGGCTGTTGGTTCTCGGGCTGTGATTGGTGGGTAGGGCTGGGATTCTGATTGGCTGTTGGTTCTCGGGCTCTGTTTGGTGGGTAGGGCCGGGATTCTGATTGGCTGTTGGTTCTCGGGCTCTGATTGGTGGGTAGGGCCGGGATTCTGATTGGCTGTTGGTTCTCGGGCTCTGATTGGTGGGTAGGGCTGGGATTCTGATTGGCTGTTGGTTCTCGGGCTCTGATTGGTGGGTAGGGCTGGGATTCTGATTGGCTGTTGGTTCTCGGGCTCTGATTGGTGGTTCGGGCTGGGATTCTGATTGGCTGTTGGTTCTCGGACTGTGATTGGTGGTTAGGGCGGGTAGGGCTGGGATTCTGATTGGCTGTTGGTTCTCGGGCTCTGATTGGTGGGTAGGGCTGGGATTCTGACTGGCTGTTGGTTCTCGGGCTCTGATTGGTGGTTAGGGCTGGGATTCTGACTGGCTGTTGGTTCTCGGGCTCTGATTGGTGGGTAGGGCTGGGATTCTGACTGGCTGTTGGTTCTCGGGCTCTGATTGGTGGGTAGGGCTGGGATTCTGACTGGCTGTTGGTTCTCGGGCTCTGATTGGTGGGTAGGGCTGGGATTCTGACTGGCTGTTGGTTCTCGGGCTCTGATTGGTGGGTAAGGCTGGGATTCTGACTGGCTGTTGGTTCTCGGGCTCTGATTGGTGGGTAGGGCTGGGATTCTGACTGGCTGTTGGTTCTCGGGCTGTGATTGGTGGGTAGGGCTGGGATTCTGACTGGCTGTTGGTTCTCGTGCTGTGATTGGTGGGTAGGGATGGGAATCTGACTGGCTGTTGGTTCTCTGGCTGTGATTGGTGGGTAGGGCTGAGATTCTGACTGGCTGTTGGTTCTCGGGCTCTGATTGGTGGGTAGGGCTGGGATTCTGACTGGCTGTTGGTTCTCGGGCTCTGATTGGTGGTTAGGGTGGGTAGGGCTGGAATTCTGACAGGCTGTTGGTTCTCGGGCTCTGATTGGTGGGTAGGGCTGGGATTCTGACTGGCTGTTGGGTCTCGGGCTCTGATTGGTGGGTAGGGCTGGGATTCTGATTGGATGTTGGTTCTCGGGCTCTGATTGGTGGGTAGGGCTGGGATTCTGACTGGCGGTACGTTCTCGGGCTCTGATTGGTGGGTAGGGCTGGGATTCTGACTGGCGGTTGGTTCTCGGGCTCTGATTGGTGGGTAGGGCTGGAATTCTGTCTGGCGGTAGGTTCTCGTGCTCCGATTGGTGGGTAGGGCTGAGATTCTGACTGGCGGTTGGTTCTAGGGCTCCGATTGGTGGGTAGGGCTGGGATTCTGACTGGCTGTTGGTTCTCGGGCTCTGATTGGTGGGTAGGGCTGGGATTCTGACTGGCTGTTGGTTCTCGGGCTGTGATTGGTGGGTAGGGCTGGGATTCTGACTGGCTGTTGGTTCTCGTGCTGTGATTGGTGGGTAGGGCTGGGAATCTGACTGGCTGTTGGTTCTCTGGCTGTGATTGGTGGGTAGGGCTGGGATTCTGACTGGCTGTTGGTTCTCGGGCTCTGATTGGTGGGTAGGGCTGGGATTCTGACTGGCTGTTGGTTCTCGGGCTCTGATTGGTGGTTAGGGTGGGTAGGGCTGGAATTCTGACTGGCTGTTGGTTCTCGGGCTCTGATTGGTGGGTAGGGCTGGGATTCTGACTGGCTGTTGATTCTCGGGCTCTGATTGGTGGGTAGGGCTGGGATTCTGATTGGATGTTGGTTCTCGGGCTCTGATTGGTGGGTAGGGCTGGGATTCTGATTGGCTGTTGGTTCTCGGGCTGTGATTGGTGGTTAGGGCTGGGATTCTGATTGGCTGTTGGTTCTCGGGCTGTGATTGGTGGGTAGGGCTGGGATTCTGATTGGCTGTTGGTTCTCGGGCTGTGATTGGTGGGTAGGGCTGGGATTCTGACTGGCTGTTGGTTCTCGGGCTGTGATTGGTCGGTAGGGCTGGGATTCTGACTGGCTGTTGGTTCTCGGGCTGTGATTGGTGGGAAGGGCTGGGATTCTGACTGGCTGTTGGTTCTCGGGCTCTGATTGGTGGTTAGGGCGGGTAGGGCTGGGATTCTGACTGGCTGTTGGTTCTCGGGCTCTGATTGGTGGGTAGGGCTGGGATTCTGACTGGCTGTTGGTTCTCGGGCTCTGATTGGTGGTTAGGGCTGGTAGGGCTGGGATTCTGATTGGCTGTTGGTTCTCAGGCTGTGATTGGTGGGTAAGGCTGTGATTCTGATTGGCTGTTGGTTCTCGGGCTCTGATTGGTGGGTAGGGCTGGGATTCTGATTGGCCTTTGGTTCTCGGGCTCTGATTGGTGGTTAGGGCTGTGATTCTGATTGGCTCTTGGTTCTCGGGCTCTGATTGGTGGGTAGGGCTGGGATTCTGACTGGCTGTTGGTTCTCGGGCGCTGATAGGTGGTTAGGGCTGGGATTCTGACTGGCTGTTGGTTCTCGGGCTCTGATTGGTGGTTAGGGCTGGGATTCTGACTGGCTGTTGGTTCTCGGGCTCTGATTGGTGGTTAGGGCTGGGATTCTGACTGGCTGTTGGTTCTCGGGCTGTGATTGGTGGGCAGGGTTGGGATTCTGACTGGCTGTTGGTTCTCGGGCTGTGATTGGTGGGTAGGGCTGGGATTCAGACTGGCTGTTGGTTCTCGGGCTGTGATTGGTGGGTAGGGCTGGGATTCTGACTGGCTGTTGGTTCTCGGGCTGTGATTGGTGGGTAGGGCTGGGATTCTGACTGGCTGTTGGTTCTCGGGCTCTGATTGGTGGGTAGGGCTGGGATTCTGACTGGCTGTTGGTTCTCGGGCTCTGATTGGTGGGTAGGGCTGGGAATCTGACTGGCTGTTGGTTCTCGGGCTCTGATTGGTGGGTAGGGCTGGGATTCTGATTGGCTGTTGGTTCTCGGGCTGTGATTGGTGGGTAGGGCTGGGATTCTGATTGGCTGTTGGTTCTCGGGCTCTGATTGGTGGTTAGGGCGAGTAGGGCTGGGATTCTGACTGGCGGTTGGTTCTCGGGCTCTGATTGGTGGGTAGGGCTGGGATTCTGACTGGCGGTTGGTTCTCGGGCTCTGATTGGTAGGTAGGGCTGGGATTCTGACTGGCGGTTGGTTCTCGGGCTCTGATTGATGGGTAGAGCTGGGATTCTGACTGGCGGTTGGTTCTCGGGCTCTGATTGGTGGGTAGGACTGGGATTCTGACTGGCGGTTGGTTCTCGGGCTCTGATTGGTGGGTAGGGCTGGGATTCTGACTGGCGGTTGGTTCTCGGGCTCTGATTGGTGGGTAGGGCTGGGATTCTGACTGGCGGTTGGTTCTCGGGCTCTGATTGGTGGGTAGGGCTGGGATTCTGACTGGCGGTTGGTTCTCGGGCTCTGATTGGTGGGTAGGGCTGGGATTCTGACTGGCGGCAGGTTCTCGGGCTCTGATTGGTGGGTAGGGCTGGGATTCTGACTGGCGGCAGGTTCTCGGGCTCTGATTGGTGGGTAGGGCTGGGATTCTGACTGGCGATTGGTTCTCGGGCTCTGATTGGTTGGTAGGGCTGGGATTCTGACTGGCGGTTGGTTCTCGGGCTCTGATTGGTGGGTAGGGCTTGGATTCTGACTGGCGGTTGGTTCTCGGGCTCTGATTGGTGGGTAGGGCTGGGATTCTGACTGGCGGTTGGTTCACGGGCTCTGATTGGTGGGTAGGGCTGGGATTCTGACTGGCGGTTGGTTCTCGGGCTCTGATTGGTGGGTAGGGCTGGGAATCTGACTGGCGGTTGGTTCTCGGGCTCTGATTGGTGGGTAGGGCTGGGATTCTGACTGGCGGTTGGTTCTCGGACTCTGATTGGTGGGTAGGGCTGGGATTCTGACTGGCGGTTGGTTCTCGGGCTCCGATTGGTGGGTAGGGCTGGGATTCTGACTGGCGGTTGGTTCTCGGGCTCCGATTGGTGGGTAGGGCTGGGATTCTGACTGGCTCTCGGGCTCCGATTGGTGGGTAGGGCTGGGATTCTGACTGGCGGTTGGTTCTCGGGCTCCGATTGGTGGGTAGGGCTGGGATTCTGATTGGCTGTTGGTTCTCAGGCTGTGATTGGTGGGTAAGGCTGGGATTCTGATTGGCTGTTGGTTCTCGGGCTCTGATTGGTGGTTAGGGCTGTGATTCTGATTGGCTCTTGGTTCTCGGGCTCTGATTGGTGGGTAGGGCTGGGATTCTGACTGGCTGTTGGTTCTCGGGCGCTGATAGGTGGTTA
The DNA here is from genome assembly GCF_031143425.1 of Pleurodeles waltl. NCBI lineage: Eukaryota > Metazoa > Chordata > Amphibia > Caudata > Salamandridae > Pleurodeles > Pleurodeles waltl. Next base: position 74,202 of record NW_027149984.1, on the reverse strand, counting down.
GGGCTGGGATTCTGACTGGCTGTTGGTTCTCGGGCTCTGATTGGTGGTTAGGGCTGGGATTCTGACTGGCTGTTGGTTCTCGGGCTCTGATTGGTGGTTAGGGCTGGGATTCTGACTGGCTGTTGGTTCTCGGGCTGTGATTGGTGGGTAGGGTTGGGATTCTGACTGGCTGTTGGTTCTCGGGCTATGATTGGTGGGTAGGGCTGGGATTCAGACTGGCTGTTGGTTCTCGGGCTGTGATTGGTGGGTAGGGCTGGGATTCTGACTGGCTGTTGGTTCTCGGGCTGTGATTGGTGGGTAGGGCTGGGATTCTGACTGGCTGTTGGTTCTCGGGCTCTGATTGGTGGGTAGGGCTGGGATTCTGACTGGCTGTTGGTTCTCGGGCTCTGATTGGTGGGTAGGGCTGGGATTCTGACTGGCTGTTGGTTCTCGGGCTCTGATTGGTGGGTAGGGCTGGGATTCTGATTGGCTGTTGGTTCTCGGGCTGTGATTGGTGGGTAGGGCTGGGATTCTGATTGGCTGTTGGTTCTCGGGCTCTGATTGGTGGTTAGGGCGAGTAGGGCTGGGATTCTGACTGGCGGTTGGTTCTCGGGCTCTGATTGGTGGGTAGGGCTGGGATTCTGACTGGCGGTTGGTTCTCGGGCTCTGATTGGTAGGTAGGGCTGGGATTCTGACTGGCGGTTGGTTCTCGGGCTCTGATTGGTGGGTAGGGCTGGGATTCTGACTGGTGGTTGGTTCTCGGGCTCTGATTGGTGGGTAGGGCTGGGATTCTGACTGGCGGTTGGTTCTCGGGCTCCGATTGGTGGGTAGGGCTGGGATTCTGACTGGCTCTCGGGCTCCGATTGGTGGGTAGGGCTGGGATTCTGACTGGCGGTTGGTTCTCGGGCTCCGATTGGTGGGTAGGGCTGGGATTCTGATTGGCTGTTGGTTCTCAGGCTGTGATTGGTGGGTAAGGCTGGGATTCGGATTGGCTGTTGGTTCTCGGGCTCTGATTGGTGGTTAGAGCTGTGATTCTGATTGGCTCTTGGTTCTCGGGCTCTGATTGGTGGGTAGGGCTGGGATTCTGACTGGCTGTTGGTTCTCGGGCGCTGATAGGTGGTTAGGGCTGGGATTCTGACTGGCTGTTGGTTCTCGGGCTCTGATTGGTGGTTAGGGCTGGGATTCTGACTGGCTGTTGGTTCTCGGGCTCTGATTGGTGGTTAGGGCTGGGATTCTGACTGGCTGTTGGTTCTCGGGCTGTGATTGGTGGGTAGGGTTGGGATTCTGACTGGCTGTTGGTTCTCGGGCTGTGATTGGTGGGTAGGGCTGGGATTCAGACTGGCTGTTGGTTCTCGGGCTGTGATTGGTGGGTAGGGCTGGGATTCTGACTGGCTGTTGGTTCTCGGGCTGTGATTGGTGGGTAGGGCTGGGATTCTGACTGGCTGTTGGTTCTCGGGCTCTGATTGGTGGGTAGGGCTGGGATTCTGACTGGCTGTTGGTTCTCGGGCTCTGATTGGTGGGTAGGGCTGGGATTCTGACTGGCTGTTGGTTCTCGGGCTCTGATTGGTGGGTAGGGCTGGGATTCTAATTGGCTGTTGGTTCTCGGGCTGTGATTGGTGGGTAGGGTTGGGATTCTGACTGGCTGTTGGTTCTCGGGCTGTGATTGGTGGGTAGGGCTGGGATTCAGACTGGCTGTTGGTTCTCGGGCTGTGATTGGTGGGTAGGGCTGGGATTCTGACTGGCTGTTGGTTCTCGGGCTGTGATTGGTGGGTAGGGCTGGGATTCTGACTGGCTGTTGGTTCTCGGGCTCTGATTGGTGGGTAGGGCTGGGATTCTGACTGGCTGTTGGTTCTCGGGCTCTGATTGTTGGTTAGGGCTGGGATTCTGATTGGCTGTTGGTTCTCGGGCTGTGATTGGTGGGTAGGGTTGGGATTCTGACTGGCTGTTGGTTCTCGGGCTGTGATTGGTGGGTAGGGCTGGGATTCAGACTGGCTGTTGGTTCTCGGGCTGTGATTGGTGGGTAGGGCTGGGATTCTGACTGGCTGTTGGTTCTCGGGCTGTGATTGGTGGGTAGGGCTGGGATTCTGACTGGCTGTTGGTTCTCGGGCTCTGATTGGTGGGTAGGGCTGGGATTCTGACTGGCTGTTGGTTCTCGGGCTCTGATTGGTGGGTAGGGCTGGGATTCTGACTGGCTGTTGGTTCTCGGGCTCTGATTGGTGGGTAGGGCTGGGATTCTGATTGGCTGTTGGTTCTCGGGCTCTGATTGGTGGGTAGGGCTGGGATTCTGATTGGCTGTTGGTTCTCGGGCTCTGATTGGTGGTTAGGGCGAGTAGGGCTGGGATTCTGACTGGCGGTTGGTTCTCGGGCTCTGATTGGTGGGTAGGGCTGGGATTCTGACTGGCGGTTGGTTCTCGGGCTCTGATTGGTGGGTAGGGCTGGGATTCTGACTGGCGGTTGGTTCTCGGGCTCTGATTGGTGTGTAGGGCTGGGATTCTGACTGGCGGTTGGTTCTCGGGCTCTGATTGGTGGGTAGGGCTGGGATTCTGACTGGCGGTTGGTTCTCGGGCTCTGATTGGTGGGTAGGGCTGGGATTCTGACTTGCGGTTGGTTCTCGGGCTCTGATTGGTGGGTAGGGCTGGGATTCTGACTGGCGGTTGGTTCTCGGGCTCTGATTGGTGGGTAGGGCTGGGATTCTGACTGGCGGCAGGTTCTCGGGCTCCGATTGGTGGGTAGGGCTGGGATTCTGACTGGCTCTCGGGCTCCGATTGGTGGGTAGGGCTGGGATTCTGACTGGCGGTTGGTTCTCGGGCTCCGATTGGTGGGTAGGGCTGGGATTCTGACTGGCGGTTGGTTCTCGGGCTCCGATTGGTGGGTAGGGCTGGGATTCTGACTGGCTGTTGGTTCTCGGGCTCCGATTGGTGGGTAGGGCTGGGATTCTGATTGGATTGGTGGGTAGGGCTGGTATTCTGATTGGCTGTTGGTTCTCGTGCTCTGATTGGTGGGTAGGGCTGGGATTCTGATTGGATGTTGGTTCTCGGGCTCTGATTGGTGGGTAGGGCTTTGATTCTGATTGGATGTTGGTTCTCGGGCTCTGATTGGTGGGTAGGGCTGGGATTCTGATTGGATGTTGGTTCTCGGGCTCTGATTGGTGGGTAGGGCTGATTGGTGGGTAGGGCTGGGATTCTGATTGGATGTTGGTTCTCGGGCTCTGATTGGTGGGTAGGGCTGGGATTCTGATTGGATGTTGGATCTCGGGCTCTGATTGGTGGGTAGGGCTGGGATTCTGATTGGATGTTGCTTCTCGAGCTCTGATTGGTGGGTAGGGCTGGGATTCTGATTGGATGTTGGTTCTCGGGCTCTGATTGGTGGGTAGGGCTGGGATTCTGATTGGCTGTTGGTTCTCGGGCTCTGATTGGTGGGTAGGGCTGGGATTCTGACTGGCTGTTGGTTCATGGGCTCTGATTGGTGGGTAGGGCTGTGATTCTGATTGGATGTTGGTTCTCGGGCTCTGATTGGTGGGTAGGGCTGGGATTCTGACTGGCTGTTGGTTCTCGGGCTGTGATTGGTGGGTAGGGCTGGGATTCTGACTGGCTGTTGGTTGTCGGGCTGTGATTGGTGAGTAGGGCTGGGATTCTGACTGGCTGTTTGTTCTCGGGCTGTGATTGGTGGGTAGGGCTGGGATTCTGACTGGCTGTTGGTTCTCGGGCTGTGATTGGTGGGTAGGGCTGGGATTCTGATTGGCTGTTGGTTCTCGGGCTGTGATTGGTGGGTAGGGCTGGGATTCTGATTGGCTGTTGGTTCTCGGGCTGTGATTGGTGGTTAGGGAAGGGATTCTGAGTGGCTGTTGGTTCTCCGGCTGTGATTGGTGGGTAGGGCTGGCATTCCGATTGGCTGTTGGTTCTCGGGCTCCGATTGGTGGTTAGGGCTGGGATTCTGACTTGCTGTTGGTTCTCGGGCTCCGATTGGTGGGTAGGGCTGGGATTCTGACTGGCTGTTGGTTCTCGGGCTCCGATTGGTGGGTAGGGCTGGGATTCTGACTGGCTGTTGGTTCTCGGGCTCCGATTGGTGGGTAAGGCTGGGATTCTGACCTGCTGTTGGTTCTCGGGCTCCGATTGGTGGGTAGGGCTGGGATTCTGATTGGCTGTTGGTTCTCGGGCTCCGATTGGTGGGTAGGGCTTGGATTCTGATTGGCTGTTGGTTCTCGGGCTCCGATTGGTGGTTAGGGCTGGGATTCTGATTGGCTGTTGGTTCTCGGGCTCCGTTTGGTGGTTAGGGCTGGGATTCTGATTGGCTGTTGGTTCTCGGGCTCCGATTGGTGGTCAGGGCGGGTAGGGCTGGGATTCTGATTGGCTGTTGGTTCTCGGGCTCTGATTGGTGGTTAGGGCGGGTAGGGCTGGGATTCTGATTGGCTGTTGGTTCTCGGGCTGTGATTGGTGGGTAGGGCTGGGATTCTGATTGGCTGTTGGTTCTCGGGCTCTGATTGGTGGGTAGGGCTGGGATTCTGACTGGCTGTTGGTTCTCGGGCTCTGATTGGTGGGTAGGGCTGGGATTCTGACTGGCTGTTGGTTCTCGGGCTCTGATTGGTGGTTAGGGCTGGGATTCTGACTGGCTGTTGGTTCTCGGGCTGTGATTGGTGGTTAGGGCTGGGATTCTGATTGGCTGTTGGTTCTCGGGCTCTGATTGGTGGGTAGGGCTGGGATTCTGACTGGCTGTTGGTTCTCGGGCTCTGATTGGTGGGTAGGGCTGGGATTCTGACTGGCTGTTGGTTCTCGGGCTCTGATTGGTGGGTAGGGCTGGGATTCTGACTGGCTGTTGGTTCTCGGGCTCTGATTGGTGGGTAGGGCTGGGATTCTGACTGGCTGTTGGTTCTCGGGCTCTGATTGGTGGGTAGGGCTGGGATTATGACTGGCTGTTGGTTCTCGGGCTGTGATTGGTGGGTAGGGCTGGGATTATGACTGGCTGTTGGTTCTCTGGCTGTGATTGGTGGGTAGGGCTGGGAATCTGACTGGCTGTTGGTTCTCTGGCTGTGATTGGTGGGTAGGGCTGGGATTCTGACTGGCTGTTGGTTCTCGGGCTCTGATTGGTGGGTAGGGCTGGGATTCTGACTGGCTGTTGGTTCTCGGGCTCTGATTGGTGGTTAGGGTGGGTAGGGCTGGAATTCTGACTGGCTGTTGGTTCTCGGCTCTGATTGGTGGGTAGGGCTGGGATTCTGACTGGCTGTTGGTTCTCGGGCTCTGATTGGTGGGTAGGGCTGGGATTCTGATTGGATGTTGGTTCTCGGGCTCTGATTGGTGGGTAGGGCTGGGATTCTGATTGGCTGTTGGTTCTCGGGCTGTGATTGGTGGTTAGGGCTGGGATTCTGATTGGCTGTTGGTTCTCGGGCTGTGATTGGTGGGTAGGGCTGGGATTCTGATTGGCTGTTGGTTCTCGGGCTGTGATTGGTGGGTAGGGCTGGGATTCTGACTGGCTGTTGGTTCTCTGGCTGTGATTGGTCGGTAGGGCTGGGATTCTGACTGGCTGTTGGTTCTCGGGCTGTGATTGGAGGAAAGGGCTGGGATTCTGACTGGCTGTTGGTTCTCGGGCTCTGATTGGTGGTTAGGGCGGGTAGGGCTGGGATTCTGACTGGCTGTTGGTTCTCGGGCTCTGATTGGTGGGTAGGGCTGGGATTCTGACTGGCTGTTGGTTCTCGGGCTCTGATTGGTGGTTAGGGCTGGTAGGGCTGGGATTCTGATTGGCTGTTGGTTCTCAGGCTGTGATTGGTGGGTAAGGCTGGGATTCTGATTGGCTGTTGGTTCTCGGGCTCTGATTGGTGGGTAGGGCTAGGATTCTGATTGGCCTTTGGTTCTCGGGCTCTGATTGGTGGTTAGGGCTGTGATTCTGATTGGCTCTTGGTTCTCGGGCTCTGATTGGTGGGTAGGGCTGAGATTCTGACTGGCTGTTGGTTCTCGGGCGCTGATAGGTGGTTAGGGCTGGGATTCTGACTGGCTGTTGGTTCTCGGGCTCTGATTGGTGGTTAGGGCTGGGATTCTGACTGGCTGTTGGTTCTCGGGCTCTGATTGGTGGTTAGGGATGGGATTCTGACTGGCGGTTGGTTCTCGGGCTCCGATTGGTGGGTAGGGCTGGGATTCTGACTGGCTCTCGGGCTCCGATTGGTGGGTAGGGCTGGGATTCTGACTGGCGGTTGGTTCTCGGGCTCCGATTGGTGGGTAGGGCTGGGATTCTGATTGGCTGTTGGTTCTCAGGCTGTGATTGGTGGGTAAGGCTGGGATTCTGATTGGCTGTTGGTTCTCGGGCTCTGATTGGTGGTTAGGGCTGCTATTCTGATTGGCTCTTGGTTCTCGGGCTCTGATTGGTGGGTAGGGCTGGGATTCTGACTGGCTGTTGGTTCTCGGGCGCTGATAGGTGGTTAGGGCTGGGATTCTGACTGGCTGTTGGTTCTCGGGCTCTGATTGGTGGTTAGGGCTGGGATTCTGACTGGCTGTTGGTTCTCGGGCTCTGATTGGTGGTTAGGGCTGGGATTCTGACTGGCGGTTGGTTCTCGGGCTCTGATTGGTGGGTAGGGCTGGGATTCTGACTGGCGGTTGGTTCTCGGGCTCTGATTGGTGGGTAGGGCTGGGATTCTGACTGGCGGTTGGTTCTCGGGCTCTGATTGGTGTGTAGGGCTGGGATTCTGACTGGCGGTTGGTTCTCGGGCTCTGATTGGTGGGTAGGGCTGGGATTCTGACTGGCGGTTGGTTCTCGGGCTCTGATTGGTGGGTAGGGCTGGGATTCTGACTTGCGGTTGGTTCTCGGGCTCTGATTGGTGGGTAGGGCTGGGATTCTGACTGGCGGTTGGTTCTCGGGCTCTGATTGGTGGGTAGGGCTGGGATTCTGACTGGCGGCAGGTTCTCGGGCTCCGATTGGTGGGTAGGGCTGGGATTCTGACTGGCTCTCGGGCTCCGATTGGTGGGTAGGGCTGGGATTCTGACTGGCGGTTGGTTCTCGGGCTCCGATTGGTGGGTAGGGCTGGGATTCTGACTGGCGGTTGGTTCTCGGGCTCCGATTGGTGGGTAGGGCTGGGATTCTGACTGGCTGTTGGTTCTCGGGCTCCGATTGGTGGGTAGGGCTGGGATTCTGATTGGATTGGTGGGTAGGGCTGGTATTCTGATTGGCTGTTGGTTCTCGTGCTCTGATTGGTGGGTAGGGCTGGGATTCTGATTGGATGTTGGTTCTCGGGCTCTGATTGGTGGGTAGGGCTTTGATTCTGATTGGATGTTGGTTCTCGGGCTCTGATTGGTGGGTAGGGCTGGGATTCTGATTGGATGTTGGTTCTCGGGCTCTGATTGGTGGGTAGGGCTGATTGGTGGGTAGGGCTGGGATTCTGATTGGATGTTGGTTCTCGGGCTCTGATTGGTGGGTAGGGCTGGGATTCTGATTGGCTGTTGGTTCTCAGGCTCTGATTGGTAGTTAGGGCAGGGATTCTGATTGGCTGTTAGTTCTCGGGCTCTGATTGGTGGTTAGGGCGTGTAGGGCTGGGATTCTGACTGGCTGTTGGTTCTCGGGCTCTGATTGGTGGGTAGGGCTGGGATTCTGACTGGCTGTTGGTTCTCGGGCTCTGATTGGTGGTTAGGGCTGGGATTCTGACTGGCTGTTGGTTCTCGGGCTGTGATTGGTGGGAAGGGCTGGGATTCTGACTGGCTGTTGGTTATCGGGCTCTTATTGGTGGGTAGGGCTGGGATTCTGACTGGCTGTTGGTTCTCGGGCTCTGATTGGTGGGTAGGGCTGGGATTCTGATTGGCTGTTGGTTCTCTGGCTCTGATTGGTGGTTAGGGCGGGTAGGGCTGGGATTCTGATTGGCTGTTGGTTCTCGGGTTCTGATTGGTGGGTAGGGCTGGGATTCTGACTGGCTGTTGGTTCTCGGGCTCTGATTGGTGGTTAGGGCGGGTAGGGCAGGGATTCTGATTGGCTGTTGGTTCTCGGGTTCTGATTGGTGGGTAGGGCTGGGATTCTGACTGGCTGTTGGTTCTCGTGCTCTGATTGGTGGGTAGGGCTGGGATTCTGACTGGCTGTTGGTTCTCGGGCTCTGATTGGTGGGTAGGGCTGGGATTCTGACTGGCTGTTGGTTCTCGGGCTCTGATTGGTGGTTAGGGCGGGTAGGGCAGGGATTCTGATTGGCTGTTGGTTCTCGGGTTCTGATTGGTGGGTAGGGCTGGGATTCTGACTGGCTGTTGGTTCTCGGGTTCTGATTGGTGGGTAGGGCTGGGATTCTGACTGGCTGTTGGTTCTCGGGCTCTGATTGGTGGGTAGGGCTGGGATTCTGACTGGCTGTTGGTTCTCGGGCTCTGATTGGTGGGTAGGGCTGGGATTCTGACTGGCTGTTGGTTCTCGGGCTCTGATTGGTGGGTCGGGCTGGGATTCTGATTGGCTGTTGGTTCTCGGGCTCTGATTGGTGGGTAGGGCTGGGATTCTGATTGGCTGTTGGTTCTCGGGCTCTGATTGGTGGTTAGGGCGGGTAGGGCTGGGATTCTGATTGGCTGTTGGTTCTCGGGCTGTGATTGGTGGGTAGGGCTGGGATTCTGATTGGCTGTTGGTTCTCGGGCTCTGATTGGTGGGTAGGGCTGGGATTCTGATTGGCTGTTGGTTCTCGTTCTCTGATTGGTGGTTAGGGCTGGGATTCTGACTGGCTGTTGGTTCTCGGGCTCTGATTGGTGGGTAGGGCTGGGATTCTGACTGGCTGGTGGTTCTCGGGCTCTGATTGGTGGGTAGGGCTGGGATTCTGACTGGCTGTTGGTTCTCGGGCTCTGATTGGTGGTTAGGGCTGGGATTCTGACTGGCTGTTGGTTCTCGGGCTCTGATTGGTGGTTAGGGCAGGGATTCTGACTGGCTGTTGGTTCTCGGGCTCTGATTGGTGGTTAGGGCTGGGATTCTGACTGGCTGTTGGTTCTCGGGCTCTGATTGGTGGGTAGGGCTGGGATTCTGACTGGCTGTTAGTTCTCTGGCTGTGATTGGTGGGTAGGGCTGGGATTCTGACTGGCTGTTGGTTCTCGGGCTGTGATTGGTGGTTAGGGCTGGGATTCTGATTGGCTGTTGGTTCTCGGGCTCTGATTGGTGGGTAGGGCTGGGATTCTGATTGGCTGTTGGTTCTCGGGCTCTGATTGGTGGGTAGGGCAGGGATTCTGATTGGCTGTTGGTTCTCGGGCTCTGATTGGTAGTTAGGGCAGGGATTCTGATTGGCTCTTAGTTCTCGGGCTCTGATTGGTGGTTAGGGCGGGTAGGGCTGGGATTCTGACTGGCTGTTGGTTCTCGGGCTCTGATTGGTGGGTAGGGCTGGGATTCTGACTGGCTGTTGGTTCTCGGGCTCTGATTGGTGGTTAGGGCTGGGATTCTGACTGGCTGTTGGTTCTCGGGCTCTGATTGGTGGGTAGGGCTGGGATTCTGACTGGCTGTTGGTTTTCGGGCTCTGATTGGTGTGTAGGGCTGGGATTCTGACTGGCTGTTGGTTCTCGGGCTCTGATTGGTGGGTAGGGCTGGGATTCTGACTGGCTGTTGGTTCTCGGGCTCTGATTGGTGGGTAGGGCTGGGATTCTGACTGGCTGTTGGTTCTCGTGCTCTGACTGGTGGGTAGGGCTGGGATTCTGACTGGCTGTTGGTTCTCGGGCTCTGACTGGTGGGTAGGGCTGGGATTCTGACTGGCTGTTGGTTCTCGTGCTCTGATTGGTGGGTAGGGCTGGGATTCTTACTGGCTGTTGGTTCTCGGGCTCTGATTGGTGGGTAGGGCTGGGATTCTGACTGGCTGTTGGTTCTCGGGCTCTGATTGGTGGGTAGGGCTGGGATTCTGACTGGCTGTTGGTACTCGGGCTCTGATTGGTGGGTAGGGCTGGGACTCTGACTGGCTGTTGGTTCTCGGGCTCTGATTGGTGGGTAGGGCTGGGATTCTGACTGGCTGTTGGTTCTCGGGCTGTGATTGGTGGGTAGGGCTGGGATTCTGACTGGCTGTTGGTTCTCGGGCTGTGATTGGTGGGTAGGGCTGGAATTCTGACTGGCTGTTGGTTCTCGGGCTGTGATTGGTGGGTAGGGCTGGGATTCTGACTGGCTGTTGGTTCTCGGGCTCTTATTGGTGGGTAGGGCTGGGATTCTGACTGGCTGTTGGTTCTCGGGCTCTGATTGGTGGGTAGGGCTGGGATTCTGATTGGCTGTTGGTTCTCGGGCTCTGATTGGTGGTTAGGGCGGATAGGGCTGGGATTCTGACTGGCTGTTGGTTCTCGGGCTCTGATTGGTGGGTAGGGCTGGGATTCTGACTGGCTGTTGGTTCTCGGGCTCTGATTGGTGGGTAGGGCTGGGATTCTGACTGGCTGTTGGTTCTCGGGCTCTGATTGGTGGTTAGGGCTGGGATTCTGACTGGCTGTTGGTTCTCGGGCTCTGATTGGTGGTTAGGGCAGGGATTCTGACTGGCTGTTGGTTCTCGGGCTCTGATTGGTGGTTAGGGCTGGGATTCTGACTGGCTGTTGGTTCTCGGGCTCTGATTGGTGGGTAGGGCTGGGATTCTGACTGGCTGTTGGTTCTCGGGCTGTGATTGGTGGGTAGGGCTGGGATTCTGACTGGCTGTTGGTTCTCGGGCTGTGATTGGTGGTTAGGGCTGGGATTCTGATTGGCTGTTGGTTCTCGGGCTCTGATTGGTGGGTAGGGCTGGGATTCTGATTGGCTGTTGGTTCTCGGGCTCTGATTGGTGGGTAGGGCTGGGATTCTGATTGGCTGTTGGTTCTCAGGCTCTGATTGGTAGTTAGGGCAGGGATTCTGATTGGCTGTTAGTTCTCGGGCTCTGATTGGTGGTTAGGGCGTGTAGGGCTGGGATTCTGACTGGCTGTTGGTTCTCGGGCTCTGATTGGTGGGTAGGGCTGGGATTCTGACTGGCTGTTGGTTCTCGGGCTCTGATTGGTGGTTAGGGCTGGGATTCTGACTGGCTGTTGGTTCTCGGGCTGCGATTGGTGGGTAGGGCTGGGATTCTGACTGGCTGTTGGTTATCGGGCTCTTATTGGTGGGTAGGGCTGGGATTCTGACTGGCTGTTGGTTCTCGGGCTCTGATTGGTGGGTAGGGCTGGGATTCTGATTGGCTGTTGGTTCTCTGGCTCTGATTGGTGGTTAGGGCGGGTAGGGCTGGGATTCTGATTGGCTGTTGGTTCTCGGGTTCTGATTGGTGGGTAGGGCTGGGATTCTGACTGGCTGTTGGTTCTCGGGCTCTGAGTGGTGGGTAGGGCTGGGATTCTGACTGGCTGTTGGTTCTCGTGCTCTGATTGGTGGGTAGGGCTGGGATTCTGACTGGCTGTTGGTTCTCGGGCTCTGATTGGTGGGTAGGGCTGGGATTCTGACTGGCTGTTGGTTCTCGGGCTCTGATTGGTGGTTAGGGCGGGTAGGGCAGGGATTCTGATTGGCTGTTGGTTCTCGGGCTCTGATTGGTGGGTAGGACTGCGATTCTGACTGGCTGTTGGTTCTCGGGCTCTGATTGGTCGGTAGGGCTGGGATTCTGACTGGCTGTTGGTTCTCGGGTTCTGATTGGTGGGTAGGGCTGGGATTCTGACTGGCTGTTGGTTCTCGGGCTCTGATTGGTGGGTAGGGCTGGGATTCTGACTGGCTGTTGGTTCTCGGGCTCTGATTGGTGGGTAGGGCTGGGATTCTGAATGGCTGTTGGTTCTCGGGCTCTGATTGGTGGGTCGGGCTGGGATTCTGATTGGCTGTTGGTTCTCGGGCTCTGATTGGTGGGTAGGGCTGGGATTCTGATTGGCTGTTGGTTCTCGGGCTCTGATTGGTGGTTAGGGCGGGTAGGGCTGGGATTCTGATTGGCTGTTGGTTCTCGGGCTGTGATTGGTGGGTAGGGCTGGGATTCTGATTGGCTGTTGGTTCTCGGGCTCTGATTGGTGGGTAGGGCTGGGATTCTGATTGGCTGTTGGTTCTCGTTCTCTGATTGGTGGTTAGGGCTGGGATTCTGACTGGCTGTTGGTTCTCGGGCTCCGATTGGTGGGTAGGGCTGGGATTCTGACTGGCTGTTGGTTCTCGGGCTCCGATTGGTGGGTAGGGCTGGGATTCTGACTGGCTGTTGGTTCTCGGGCTCCGATTGGTGGGTAGGGCTGGGATTATGACTGGCTGTTGGTTCTCGGGCTCCGATTGGTGGGTAGGGCTGGGATTATGACTGGCAGTTGGTTCTCGGGCTCCGATTGGTGGGTAGGGCTGGGATTATGACTGGCTGTTGGTTCTCGGGCTCCGATTGGTGGGTAGGGCTGGGATTATGACTGGCTGTTGGTTCTCGGGCTCCGATTGGTGGGTAGGGCTGGGATTATGACTGGCTGTTGGTTCTCGGGCTCCGATTGGTGGGTAGGGCTGGGATTATGACTGGCTGTTGGTTCTCGGGCTCCGATTGGTGGGTAGGGCTGGGATTATGACTGGCTGTTGGTTCTCGGGCTCCGATTGGTGGGTAGGGCTGGGATTATGACTGGCTGTTGGTTCTCGGGCTCCGATTGGTGGGTAGGGCTGGGATTATGACTGGCTGTTGGTTCTCGGGCTCCGATTGGTGGGTAGGGCTGGGATTATGACTGGCTGTTGGTTCTCGGGCTCCGATTGGTGGGTAGGGCTGGGATTCTGACTGGCTGTTGGTTCTCGGGCTCCGATTGGTGGGTAGGGCTGGGATTCTGACTGGCTGTTGGTTCTCGGGCTCCGATTGGTGGGTAGGGCTGGGATTTTGATTGGCTGTTGGTTCTCGGGCTCCGATTGGTGGCTAGGGCTGGGATTCTGATTGGCTATTGGTTCTAGGGCTCTGATGGGTGGTTAGGGCTGGGATTCTGATTGGCTGTTAGTTCTCGGGCTCTGATTGGTGGTTAGGGCGGTTAGGGCTGGGATTCTGACTGGCTGTTGGTTCTCGGGCTCTGATTGGTGGGTAGGGCTGGGATTCTGACTGGCTGTTGGTTCTCGGGCTCTGATTGGTGGGTAGGGCTGGGATTCTGACTGGCTGTTGGTTCTCGGGCTCTGATTGGTGGGTAGGGCTGGGATTCTGACTGGCTGTTGGTTCTCGGGGCTCTGATTGGTGGGTAGGGCTGGGATTCTGACTGGCTGTTGGTTCTCGGGCTCTGATTGGTGGGTAGGGCTGGGATTCTGACTGGCTGTTGGTTCTCGGGCTCTGATTAGTCGGTAGGGCTGGGATTCTGACTGGCTGTTGGTTCTCGGGCTCTGATTGGTGGGTAGGGCTGGGATTCTGACTGGCTGTTGGTTTTCGGGCTCTGATTGGTGGGTAGGGCTGGGATTCTGACTGGCTGTTGGTTCTCGGGCTCTGATTGGTGGTTAGGGCTGGGATTCTGACTGGCTGTTGGTTCTCGGGCTCTGATTGGTGGTTAGGGCAGGGATTCTGACTGGCTGTTGGTTCTCGGGCTCTGATTGGTGGTTAGGGCAGGGATTCTGACTGGCTGTTGGTTCTCGGGCTCTGATTGGTGGTTAGGGCTGGGATTCTGACTGGCTGTTGGTTCTCGGGCTCTGATTGGTGGGTAGGGCTGGGATTCTGACTGGCTGTTGGTTCTCGGGCTGTGATTGGTGGGTTGATTGGTGGGTAGGGCTGGGATTCTGACTGGCTGTTGGTTCTCGGGCTGTGATTGGTGGTTAGGGCTGGGATTCTGACTGGCTGTTGGTTCTCGGGCTCTGATTGGTGGGTAGGGCTGGGATTCTGATTGGCTGTTGGTTCTCGGGCTCTGATTGGTGGGTAGGGCTGGGATTCTGATTGGCTGTTGGTTCTCAGGCTCTGATTGGTAGTTAGGGCAGGGATTCTGATTGGCTGTTAGTTCCCGGGCTCTGATTGGTGGTTAGGGCGTGTAGGGCTGGGATTCTGACTGGCTGTTGGTTCTCGGGCTCTGATTGGTGGGTAGGGCTGGGATTCTGACTGGCTGTTGGTTCTCGGGCTCTGATTGGTGGTTAGGGCTGGGATTCTGACTGGCTGTTGGTTCTCGGGCTGTGATTGGTGGGAAGGGCTGGGATTCTGACTGGCTGTTGGTTATCGGGCTCTTATTGGTGGGTAGGGCTGGGATTCTGACTGGCTGTTGGTTCTCGGGCTCTGATTGGTGGGTAGGGCTGGGATTCTGATTGGCTGTTGGTTCTCTGGCTCTGATTGGTGGTTAGGGCGGGTAGGGCTGGGATTCTGATTGGCTGTTGGTTCTCGGGTTCTGATTGGTGGGTAGGGCTGGGATTCTGACTGGCTGTTGGTTCTCGGGCTCTGATTGGTGGTTAGGGCGGGTAGGGCAGGGATTCTGATTGGCTGTTGGTTCTCGGGTTCTGATTGGTGGGTAGGGCTGGGATTCTGACTGGCTGTTGGTTCTCGTGCTCTGATTGGTGGGTAGGGCTGGGATTCTGACTGGCTGTTGGTTCTCGGGCTCTGATTGGTGGGTAGGGCTGGGATTCTGACTGGCTGTTGGTTCTCGGGCTCTGATTGGTGGTTAGGGCGGGTAGGGCAGGGATTCTGATTGGCTGTTGGTTCTCGGGTTCTGATTGGTGGGTAGGGCTGGGATTCTGACTGGCTGTTGGTTCTCGGGTTCTGATTGGTGGGTAGGGCTGGGATTCTGACTGGCTGTTGGTTCTCGGGCTCTGATTGGTGGGTAGGGCTGGGATTCTGACTGGCTGTTGGTTCTCGGGCTCTGATTGGTGGGTAGGGCTGGGATTCTGACTGGCTGTTGGTTCTCGGGCTCTGATTGGTGGGTCGGGCTGGGATTCTGATTGGCTGTTGGTTCTCGGGCTCTGATTGGTGGGTAGGGCTGGGATTCTGATTGGCTGTTGGTTCTCGGGCTCTGATTGGTGGTTAGGGCGGGTAGGGCTGGGATTCTGATTGGCTGTTGGTTCTCGGGCTGTGATTGGTGGGTAGGGCTGGGATTCTGATTGGCTGTTGGTTCTCGGGCTCTGATTGGTGGGTAGGGCTGGGATTCTGATTGGCTGTTGGTTCTCGTTCTCTGATTGGTGGTTAGGGCTGGGATTCTGACTGGCTGTTGGTTCTCGGGCTCTGATTGGTGGGTAGGGCTGGGATTCTGACTGGCTGGTGGTTCTCGGGCTCTGATTGGTGGGTAGGGCTGGGATTCTGACTGGCTGTTGGTTCTCGGGCTCTGATTGGTGGTTAGGGCTGGGATTCTGACTGGCTGTTGGTTCTCGGGCTCTGATTGGTGGTTAGGGCAGGGATTCTGACTGGCTGTTGGTTCTCGGGCTCTGATTGGTGGTTAGGGCTGGGATTCTGACTGGCTGTTGGTTCTCGGGCTCTGATTGGTGGGTAGGGCTGGGATTCTGACTGGCTGTTGGTTCTCTGGCTGTGATTGGTGGGTAGGGCTGGGATTCTGACTGGCTGTTGGTTCTCGGGCTGTGATTGGTGGTTAGGGCTGGGATTCTGATTGGCTGTTGGTTCTCGGGCTCTGATTGGTGGGTAGGGCTGGGATTCTGATTGGCTGTTGGTTCTCGGGCTCTGATTGGTGGGTAGGGCTGGGATTCTGATTGGCTGTTGGTTCTCGGGCTCTGATTGGTAGTTAGGGCAGGGATTCTGATTGGCTGTTAGTTCTCGGGCTCTGATTGGTGGTTAGGGCGGGTAGGGCTGGGATTCTGACTGGCTGTTGGTTCTCGGGCTCTGATTGGTGGGTAGGGCTGGGATTCTGACTGGCTGTTGGTTCTCGGGCTCTGATTGGTGGTTAGGGCTGGGATTCTGACTGGCTGTTGGTTCTCGGGCTCTGATTGGTGGGTAGGGCTGGGATTCTGACTGGCTGTTGGTTTTCGGGCTCTGATTGGTGGGTAGGGCTGGGATTCTGACTGGCTGTTGGTTCTCGGGCTCTGATTGGTGGGTAGGGCTGGGATTCTGACTGGCTGTTGGTTCTCGGGCTCTGATTGGTGGGTAGGGCTGGGATTCTGACTGGCTGTTGGTTCTCGTGCTCTGACTGGTGGGTAGGGCTGGGATTCTGACTGGCTGTTGGTTCTCGGGCTCTGATTGGTGGGTAGGGCTGGGATTCTGACTGGCTGTTGGTTCTCGTGCTCTGATTGGTGGGTAGGGCTGGGATTCTTACTGGCTGTTGGTTCTCGGGCTCTGATTGGTGGGTAGGGCTGGGATTCTGACTGGCTGTTGGTTCTCGGGCTCTGATTGGTGGGTAGGGCTGGGATTCTGACTGGCTGTTGGTACTCGGGCTCTGATTGGTGGGTAGGGCTGGGACTCTGACTGGCTGTTGGTTCTCGGGCTCTGATTGGTGGGTAGGGCTGGGATTCTGACTGGCTGTTGGTTCTCGGGCTGTGATTGGTGGGTAGGGCTGGGATTCTGACTGGCTGTTGGTTCTCGGGCTGTGATTGGTGGGTAGGGCTGGGATTCTGACTGGCTGTTGGTTCTCGGCTGTGATTGGTGGGTAGGGCTGGGATTCTGACTGGCTGTTGGTTCTCGGGCTCTTATTGGTGGGTAGGGCTGGGATTCTGACTGGCTGTTGGTTCTCGGGCTCTGATTGGTGGGTAGGGCTGGGATTCTGATTGGCTGTTGGTTCTCGGGCTCTGATTGGTGGTTAGGGCGGATAGGGCTGGGATTCTGACTGGCTGTTGGTTCTCGGGCTCTGATTGGTGGGTAGGGCTGGGATTCTGACTGGCTGTTGGTTCTCGGGCTCTGATTGGTGGTTAGGGCTGGGATTCTGACTGGCTGTTGGTTCTCGGGCTCTGATTGGTGGTTAGGGCAGGGATTCTGACTGGCTGTTGGTTCTCGGGCTCTGATTGGTGGTTAGGGCTGGGATTCTGACTGGCTGTTGGTTCTCGGGCTCTGATTGGTGGGTAGGGCTGGGATTCTGACTGGCTGTTGGTTCTCGGGCTGTGATTGGTGGGTAGGGCTGGGATTCTGACTGGCTGTTGGTTCTCGGGCTGTGATTGGTGGTTAGGGCTGGGATTCTGATTGGCTGTTGGTTCTCGGGCTCTGATTGGTGGGTAGGGCTGGGATTCTGATTGGCTGTTGGTTCTCGGGCTCTGATTGGTGGGTAGGGCTGGGATTCTGATTGGCTGTTGGTTCTCAGGCTCTGATTGGTAGTTAGGGCAGGGATTCTGATTGGCTGTTAGTTCTCGGGCTCTGATTGGTGGTTAGGGCGTGTAGGGCTGGGATTCTGACTGGCTGTTGGTTCTCGGGCTCTGATTGGTGGGTAGGGCTGGGATTCTGACTGGCTGTTGGTTCTCGGGCTCTGATTGGTGGTTAGGGCTGGGATTCTGACTGGCTGTTGGTTCTCGGGCTGTGATTGGTGGGTAGGGCTGGGATTCTGACTGGCTGTTGGTTATCGGGCTCTTATTGGTGGGTAGGGCTGGGATTCTGACTGGCTGTTGGTTCTCGGGCTCTGATTGGTGGGTAGGGCTGGGATTCTGATTGGCTGTTGGTTCTCTGGCTCTGATTGGTGGTTAGGGCGGGTAGGGCTGGGATTCTGATTGGCTGTTGGTTCTCGGGTTCTGATTGGTGGGTAGGGCTGGGATTCTGACTGGCTGTTGGTTCTCGGGCTCTGATTGGTGGTTAGGGCGGGTAGGGCAGGGATTCTGATTGGCTGTTGGTTCTCGGGTTCTGATTGGTGGGTAGGCTGGGATTCTGACTGGCTGTTGGTTCTCGTGCTCTGATTGGTGGGTAGGGCTGGGATTCTGACTGGCTGTTGGTTCTCGGGCTCTGATTGGTGGGTAGGGCTGGGATTCTGACTGGCTGTTGGTTCTCGGGCTCTGATTGGTGGTTAGGGCGGGTAGGGCAGGGATTCTGATTGGCTGTTGGTTCTCGGGTTCTGATTGGTGGGTAGGGCTGGGATTCTGACTGGCTGTTGGTTCTCGGGTTCTGATTGGTGGGTAGGGCTGGGATTCTGACTGGCTGTTGGTTCTCGGGCTCTGATTGGTGGGTAGGGCTGGGATTCTGACTGGCTGTTGGTTCTCGGGCTCTGATTGGTGGGTAGGGCTGGGATTCTGACTGGCTGTTGGTTCTCGGGCTCTGATTGGTGGGTCGGGCTGGGATTCTGATTGGCTGTTGGTTCTCGGGCTCTGATTGGTGGGTAGGGCTGGGATTCTGATTGGCTGTTGGTTCTCGGGCTCTGATTGGTGGTTAGGGCTGGGATTCTGACTGGCTGTTGGTTCTCGGGCTCTGATTGGTGGGTAGGGCTGGGATTCTGACTGGCTGTTGGTTCTCGGGCTCTGATTGGTGGGTAGGGCTGGGATTCTGACTGGCTGTTGGTTCTCGGGCTCTGATTAGTCGGTAGGGCTGGGATTCTGACTGGCTGTTGGTTCTCGGGCTCTGATTGGTGGGTAGGGCTGGGATTCTGACTGGCTGTTGGTTCTCGGGCTCTGATTGGTGGGTAGGGCTGGGATTCTGACTGGCTGTTGGTTCTCGGGCTCTGATTGGTGGTTAGGGCTGGGATTCTGACTGGCTGTTGGTTCTCGGGCTCTGATTGGTGGTTAGGGCAGGGATTCTGACTGGCTGTTGGTTCTCGGGCTCTGATTGGTGGTTAGGGCTGGGATTCTGACTGGCTGTTGGTTCTCGGGCTCTGATTGGTGGGTAGGGCTGGGATTCTGACTGGCTGTTGGTTCTCGGGCTGTGATTGGTGGGTAGGGCTGGGATTCTGACTGGCTGTTGGTTCTCGGGCTGTGATTGGTGGTTAGGGCTGGGATTCTGATTGGCTGTTGGTTCTCGGGCTCTGATTGGTGGGTAGGGCTGGGATTCTGATTGGCTGTTGGTTCTCGGGCTCTGATTGGTGGGTAGGGCTGGGATTCTGATTGGCTGTTGGTTCTCAGGCTCTGATTGGTAGTTAGGGCAGGGATTCTGATTGGCTGTTAGTTCTCGGGCTCTGATTGGTGGTTAGGGCGTGTAGGGCTGGGATTCTGACTGGCTGTTGGTTCTCGGGCTCTGATTGGTGGGTAGGGCTGGGATTCTGACTGGCTGTTGGTTCTCGGGCTCTGATTGGTGGTTAGGGCTGGGATTCTGACTGGCTGTTGGTTCTCGGGCTGTGATTGGTGGGTAGGGCTGGGATTCTGACTGGCTGTTGGTTATCGGGCTCTTATTGGTGGGTAGGGCTGGGATTCTGACTGGCTGTTGGTTCTCGGGCTCTGATTGGTGGGTAGGGCTGGGATTCTGATTGGCTGTTGGTTCTCTGGCTCTGATTGGTGGTTAGGGCGGGTAGGGCTGGGATTCTGATTGGCTGTTGGTTCTCGGGTTCTGATTGGTGGGTAGGGCTGGGATTCTGACTGGCTGTTGGTTCTCGGGCTCTGATTGGTGGTTAGGGCGGGTAGGGCAGGGATTCTGATTGGCTGTTGGTTCTCGGGTTCTGATTGGTGGGTAGGGCTGGGATTCTGACTGGCTGTTGGTTCTCGTGCTCTGATTGGTGGGTAGGGCTGGGATTCTGACTGGCTGTTGGTTCTCGGGCTCTGATTGGTGGGTAGGGCTGGGATTCTGACTGGCTGTTGGTTCTCGGGCTCTGATTGGTGGTTAGGGCGGGTAGGGCAGGGATTCTGATTGGCTGTTGGTTCTCGGGTTCTGATTGGTGGGTAGGGCTGGGATTCTGACTGGCTGTTGGTTCTCGGGTTCTGATTGGTGGGTAGGGCTGGGATTCTGACTGGCTGTTGGTTCTCGGGCTCTGATTGGTGGGTAGGGCTGGGATTCTGACTGGCTGTTGGTTCTCGGGCTCTGATTGGTGGGTAGGGCTGGGATTCTGACTGGCTGTTGGTTCTCGGGCTCTGATTGGTGGGTCGGGCTGGGATTCTGATTGGCTGTTGGTTCTCGGGCTCTGATTGGTGGGTAGGGCTGGGATTCTGATTGGCTGTTGGTTCTCGGGCTCTGATTGGTGGGTAGGGCTGGGATTCTGATTGGCTGTTGGTTCTCGTTCTCTGATTGGTGGTTAGGGCTGGGATTCTGACTGGCTGTTGGTTCTCGGGCTCTGATTGGTGGGTAGGGCTGGGATTCTGACTGGCTGGTGGTTCTCGGGCTCTGATTGGTGGGTAGGGCTGGGATTCTGACTGGCTGTTGGTTCTCGGGCTCTGATTGGTGGTTAGGGCTGGGATTCTGACTGGCTGTTGGTTCTCGGGCTCTGATTGGTGGTTAGGGCAGGGATTCTGACTGGCTGTTGGTTCTCGGGCTCTGATTGGTGGTTAGGGCTGGGATTCTGACTGGCTGTTGGTTCTCGGGCTCTGATTGGTGGGTAGGGCTGGGATTCTGACTGGCTGTTGGTTCTCTGGCTGTGATTGGTGGGTAGGGCTGGGATTCTGACTGGCTGTTGGTTCTCGGGCTGTGATTGGTGGTTAGGGCTGGGATTCTGATTGGCTGTTGGTTCTCGGGCTCTGATTGGTGGGTAGGGCTGGGATTCTGATTGGCTGTTGGTTCTCGGGCTCTGATTGGTGGGTAGGGCTGGGATTCTGATTGGCTGTTGGTTCTCGGGCTCTGATTGGTAGTTAGGGCAGGGATTCTGATTGGCTGTTAGTTCTCGGGCTCTGATTGGTGGTTAGGGCGGGTAGGGCTGGGATTCTGACTGGCTGTTGGTTCTCGGGCTCTGATTGGTGGGTAGGGCTGGGATTCTGACTGGCTGTTGGTTCTCGGGCTCTGATTGGTGGTTAGGGCTGGGATTCTGACTGGCTGTTGGTTCTCGGGCTCTGATTGGTGGGTAGGGCTGGGATTCTGACTGGCTGTTGGTTTTCGGGCTCTGATTGGTGGGTAGGGCTGGGATTCTGACTGGCTGTTGGTTCTCGGGCTCTGATTGGTGGGTAGGGCTGGGATTCTGACTGGCTGTTGGTTCTCGGGCTCTGATTGGTGGGTAGGGCTGGGATTCTGACTGGCTGTTGGTTCTCGTGCTCTGACTGGTGGGTAGGGCTGGGATTCTGACTGGCTGTTGGTTCTCGGCTCTGATTGGTAGCTAGGGCTGGGATTCTGACTGGCTGTTGGTTCTCGTGCTCTGATTGGTGGGTAGGGCTGGGATTCTTACTGGCTGTTCGTTCTCGGGCTCTGATTGGTGGGTAGGGCTGGGATTCTGACTGGCTGTTGGTTCTCGGGCTCTGATTGGTGGGTAGGGCTGGGATTCTGACTGGCTGTTGGTACTCGGGCTCTGATTGGTGGGTAGGGCTGGGACTCTGACTGGCTGTTGGTTCTCGGGCTCTGATTGGTGGGTAGGGCTGGGATTCTGATTGGCTGTTGGTTCTCGGGCTCTGATTGGTGGTTAGGGCGGATAGGGCTGGGATTCTGACTGGCTGTTGGTTCTCGGGCTCTGATTGGTGGGTAGGGCTGGGATTCTGACTGGCTGTTGGTTCTCGGGCTCTGATTGGTGGGTAGGGCTGGGATTCTGACTGGCTGTTGGTTCTCGGGCTCTGATTGGTGGTTAGGGCTGGGATTCTGACTGGCTGTTGGTTCTCGGGCTCTGATTGGTGGTTAGGGCAGGGATTCTGACTGGCTGTTGGATCTCGGGCTCTGATTGGTGGTTAGGGCTGGGATTCTGACTGGCTGTTGGTTCTCGGGCTCTGATTGGTGGGTAGGGCTGGGATTCTGACTGGCTGTTGGTTCTCGGGCTGTGATTGGTGGGTAGGGCTGGGATTCTGACTGGCTGTTGGTTCTCGGGCTGTGATTGGTGGTAAGGGCTGGGATTCTGATTGGCTGTTGGTTCTCGGGCTCTGATTGGTGGGTAGGGCTGGGATTCTGATTGGCTGTTGGTTCTCGGGCTCTGATTGGTGGGTAGGGCTGGGATTCTGATTGGCTGTTGGTTCTCAGGCTCTGATTGGTAGTTAGGGCAGGGATTCTGATTGGCTGTTAGTTCTCGGGCTCTGATTGGTGGTTAGGGCGTGTAGGGCTGGGATTCTGACTGGCTGTTGGTTCTCGGGCTCTGATTGGTGGGTAGGGCTGGGATTCTGACTGGCTGTTGGTTCTCGGGCTCCGATTGGTGGGTAGGGCTGGGATTCTGACTGGCTGTTGGTTCTCGGGCTCCGATTGGTGGGTAGGGCTGGGATTCTGATTGGCTGTTGGTTCTCGGGCTGTGCTTGGTGGGTAGGGCGGGATTCTGATTGGCTGTTGGTTCTCGGGCTCTGATTGGTGGGTAGGCCTGGGATTCTGATTGGCTGTTGGTTCTCGGGCTCTGATTGGTGGTTAGGGCTGGGATTCTGATTGCCTGTTGGTTCTCGGGCTCTGATTGGTGGTTAGGGCTGGGATTCTGATTGGCTGTTGGTACTCGGGCTCTGATTGGTGGTAGGGCTGGGACTCTGACTGGCTGTTGGTTCTCGGGCTCTGATTGGTGGGTAGGGCTGGGATTCTGACTGGCTGTTGGTTCTCGGGCTCCGATTGGTGGGTAGGGCTGGGATTCTGACTGGCTGTTGGTTTTCGGGCTCCGATTGGTGGGTAGGGCTGGGATTCTGACTGGCTGGCTGTTGGTTCTCGGGCTCCGATTGGTGGGTAGGGCTGGGATTCTGACTGGCTGTTGGTTCTCGGGCCCTGATTGGTGGGTGGGGCTGGGATTCTGACTGGCTGTTGGTTCTCGGGCTCTGATTGGTGGGTAGGGCTGGGATTCTGACTGGCTGTTGGTTCTCGGGCTCCGATTGGTGGGTAGGGCTGGGATTCTGACTGGCTGTTGGTTCTCGGGCTCCGATTGGTGGGTAGGGCTGGGATTCTGATTGGCTGTTGGTTCTCGGGCTGTGCTTGGTGGGTAGGGCGGGATTCTGATTGGCTGTTGGTTCTCGGGCTCTGATTGGTGGGTAGGCCTGGGATTCTGATTGGCTGTTGGTTCTCGGGCTCTGATTGGTGGTTAGGGCTGGGATTCTGATTGCCTGTTGGTTCTCGGCTCTGATTGGTGGTTAGGGCTGGGATTCTGATTGGCTGTTGGTACTCGGGCTCTGATTGGTGGGTAGGGCTGGGACTCTGACTGGCTGTTGGTTCTCGGGCTCTGATTGGTGGGTAGGGCTGGGATTCTGACTGGCTGTTGGTTCTCGGGCTCCGATTGGTGGGTAGGGCTGGGATTCTGACTGGCTGTTGGTTTTCGGGCTCCGATTGGTGGGTAGGGCTGGGATTCTGACTGGCTGTTGGTTCTCGGGCTCCGATTGGTGGGTAGGGCTGGGATTCTGACTGGCTGTTGGTTCTCGGGCTCCGATTGGTGGGTAGGGCTGGGATTCTGATTGGCTGTTGGTTCTCGGGCTGTGCTTGGTGGGTAGGGCGGGATTCTGATTGGCTGTTGGTTCTCGGGCTCTGATTGGTGGGTAGGCCTGGGATTCTGATTGGCTGTTGGTTCTCGGGCTCTGATGGTGGTTAGGGCTGGGATTCTGATTGCCTGTTGGTTCTCGGGCTCTGATTGGTGGTTAGGGCTGGGATTCTGATTGGCTGTTAGTTCTCGGGCTCCGATTGGTGGTTAGGGTGGGTAGGGCTGGGATTCTGACTGGCTGTTGGTTCTCGGGCTCTGATTGGTGGGTAGGGCTGGGATTCTGACTGGCTGTTGGTTCTCGGGCTCTGATTGGTGGTTAGGGATGGGATTCTGACTGGCTGTTGGTTCTCGGGCTCTGATTGGTGGTTAGGGCTGGGATTCTGACTGGCTGTTGGTTCTCGGGCTCTGATTGGTGGGTAGGGCTGGGATTCTGACTGGCTGTTGGTTCTCGGGCTCTGATTGGTGGGTAGGGCTGGGATTCTGATTGGCTGTTGGTTCTCGGGCTCTGATTGGTGGGTAGGGCTGGGATTCTGAATAGCTGTTGGTTCTCGGGCTCTGATTGGTGGGTAGGGCTGGGATTCTGATTGACTGTTGGTTCTCGTTCTCTGATTGGTGGTTAGGGCTGGGATTCTGATTGCCTGTTGGTTCTCGGGCTCTGATTGGTCGGTAGGGCTGGGATTCTGACTGGCTGTTGGTTCTCGGGCTCTGATTGGTGGGTAGGGCTGGGATTCTGACTGGCTGTTGGTTCTCGGGCTCTGATTGGTGGGTAGGGCTGGGATTCTGACTGGCTGTTGGTTCTCGGCTCTGATTGGTGGTTAGGGCTGGGATTCTGACTGGCTGTTGGTTCTCGGGCTCTGATTGGTGGTTAGGGCAGGGATTCTGACTGGCTGTTGGTTCTCGGGCTCTGATTGGTGGTTAGGGCTGGATTCTGACTGGCTGTTGGTTCTCGGGCTCTGATTGGTGGGTAGGGCTGGGATTCTGACTGGCTGTTGGTTCTCGGGCTGTGATTGGTGGGTAGGGCTGGGATTCTGACTGGCTGTTGGTTCTCGGGCTGTGATTGGTGGTTAGGGCTGGGATTCTGATTGGCTGTTTGTTCTCGGGCTCTGATTGGTGGGTAGGGCTGGGATTCTGATTGGCTGTTGGTTCTCTGGCTCTGATTGGTGGGAAGGGCTGGGATTCTGATTGGCTGTTGGTTCTCAGGCTCTGATTGGTAGTTAGGGCAGGGATTCTGATTGGCTGTTAGTTCTCGGGCTCTGATTGGTGGTTAGGGCGGGTAGGGCTGGGATTCTGACTGGCTGTTGGTTCTCGGGCTCTGATTGGTGGGTAGGGCTGGGATTCTGACTGGCTGTTGGTTCTCGGGCTCTGATTGGTGGTTAGGGCTGGGATTCTGACTGGCTGTTGGTTCTCGGGCTGTGATTGGTGGGTAGGGCTGGGATTCTGACTGGCTGTTGGTTATCGGGCTCTTATTGGTGGGTAGGGCTGGGATTCTGACTGGCTGTTGGTTCTCGGGCTCTGATTGGTGGGTAGGGCTGGATTCTGATTGGCTGTTGGTTCTCGGGCTCTGATTGGTGGTTAGGGCGGGTAGGGCTGGATTCTGATTGGCTGTTGGTTCTCCGGTTCTGATTGGTGGGTAGGGCTGGGATTCTGACTGGCTGTTGGTTCTCGGGCTCTGAGTGGTGGGTAGGGCTGGGATTCTGACTGGCTGTTGGTTCTCGTGCTCTGATTGGAGGGTAGGGCTGGGATTCTGACTGGCTGTTGGTTCTCGGGCTCTGATTGGTGGGTAGGGCTGGGATTCTGACTGGCTGTT
This sequence comes from Pleurodeles waltl, assembly GCF_031143425.1. Taxonomy (NCBI): domain Eukaryota; kingdom Metazoa; phylum Chordata; class Amphibia; order Caudata; family Salamandridae; genus Pleurodeles; species Pleurodeles waltl. The sequence continues at coordinate 49,299 of NW_027149984.1, read as the reverse complement.
GGTTCTCGGGCTCTGATTGGTGGTTAGGGCGGGTAGGGCAGGGATTCTGATTGGCTGTTGGTTCTCGGGCTCTGATTGGTGGGTAGGACTGGGATTCTGACTGGCTGTTGGTTCTCGGGCTCTGATTGGTGGGTAGGGCTGGGATTCTGACTGGCTGTTGGTTCTCGGGTTCTGATTGGTGGGTAGGGCTGGGATTCTGACTGGCTGTTGGTTCTCGGGCTCTCATTGGTGGGTAGGGCTGGGATTCTGACTGGCTGTTGGTTCTCGGGCTCTGATTGGTGGGTAGGGCTGGGATTCTGACTGGCTGTTGGTTCTCGGGCTCTGATTGGTGGGTAGGACTGGGATTCTGACGGGCTGTTGGTTCTCGGGCTCTGATTGGTGGGTAGGGCTGGGATTCTGACTGGCTGTTGGTTCTCGGGCTCTGATTGGTGGGTAGGACTGGGATTCTGACGGGCTGTTGGTTCTCGGGCTCTGATTGGTGGGTCGGGCTGGGATTCTGATTGGCTGTTGGTTCTCGGGCTCTGATTGGTGGGTAGGGCTGGGATTCTGATTGGCTGTTGGTTCTCGGGCTCTGATTGGTGGGTAGGGCTGGGATTCTGATTGGCTGTTGGTTCTCGGGCTCTGATTGGTGGGTAGGGCTGGGATTCTGATTGGCTGTTGGTTCTCGTTCTCTGATTGGTGGTTAGGGCTGGGATTCTGACTGGCGGTTGGTTCTCGGGCTCTGATTGGTGGGTAGGGCTGGGATTCTGACTGGCTGTTGGTTCTCGGGCACTGATTGGTGGGTAGCGCTGGGATTCTGACTGGCTGTTGGTTCTCTGGCTCTGATTGGTGGTTAGGGCTGGGATTCTGACTGGCTGTTGGTTCTCGGGCTCTGATTGGTGGTTAGGGCAGGGATTCTGACTGGCTGTTGGTTCTCGGGCTCTGATTGGTGGTTAGGGCTGGGATTCTGACTGGCTGTTGGTTCTCGGGCTCTGATTGGTGGGTAGGGCTGGGATTCTGACTGGCTGTTGGTTCTCTGGCTGTGATTGGTGGGTAGGGCTGGGATTCTGACTGGCTGTTGGTTCTCGGGCTGTGATTGGTGGTTAGGGCTGGATTCTGATTGGCTGTTGGTTCTCGGGCTCTGATTGGTGGGTAGGGCTGGGATTCTGATTGGCTGTTGGTTCTCGGGCTCTGATTGGTAGTTAGGGCAGGGATTCTGATTGGCTGTTAGTTCTCGGGCTCTGATTGGTGGTTAGGGCGGGTAGGGCTGGGATTCTGACTGGCTGTTGGTTCTCGGGCTCTGATTGGTGGGTAGGGCTGGGATTCTGACTGGCTGTTGGTTCTCGGGCTCTGATTGGTGGGTAGGGCTGGGATTCTGACTGGCTGTTGGTTCTCGGGCTCTGATTGGTGGGTAGGGCTGGGATTCTGACTGGCTGTTGGTTTTCGGGCTCTGATTGGTGGGTAGGGCTGGGATTCTGACTGGCTGTTGGTTCTCGGGCTCTGATTGGTGGGTAGGGCTGGGATTCTGACTGGCTGTTGGTTCTCGGGCTCTGACTGGTGGGTAGGGCTGGGATTCTGACTGGCTGTTGGTTCTCGTGCTCTGACTGGTGGGTAGGGCTGGGATTCTGACTGGCTGTTGGTTCTCGGGCTCTGATTGGTGGGTAGGGCTGGGATTCTGACTGGCTGTTGGTTCTCGGGCTCTGATTGGTGGGTAGGGCTGGGATTCTGACTGGCTGTTGGTTCTCGGGCTCTGATTGGTGGGTAGGGCTGGGATTCTGACTGGCTGTTGGTTCTCGGGCTCTGATTGGTGGGTAGGGCTGGGATTCTGACTGGCTGTTGGTACTCGGGCTCTGATTGGTGGGTAGGGCTGGGACTCTGACTGGCTGTTGGTTCTCGGGCTCCGATTGGTGGGTAGGGCTGGGATTCTGACTGGCTGTTGGTTCTCGGGCTCCGATTGGTGGGTAGGGCTGGGATTCTGACTGGCTGTTGGTTTTCGGGCTCCGATTGGTGGGTAGGGCTGGGATTCTGACTGGCTGTTGGTTCTCGGGCTCCGATTGGTGGGTAGGGCTGGGATTCTGACTGGCTGTTGGTTCTCGGGCTCCGATTGGTGGGTAGGGCTGGGATTCTGATTGGCTGTTGGTTCTCGGGCTGTGCTTGGTGGGTAGGGCGGGATTCTGATTGGCTGTTGGTTCTCGGGCTCTGATTGGTGGGTAGGCCTGGGATTCTGATTGGCTGTTGGTTCTCGGGCTCTGATTGGTGGTTAGGGCTGGGATTCTGATTGCCTGTTGGTTCTCGGGCTCTGATTGGTGGTTAGGGCTGGGATTCTGATTGGCTGTTAGTTCTCGGGCTCCGATTGGTGGTTAGGGCGGGTAGGGCTGGGATTCTGACTGGCTGTTGAGTTCTCGGGCTCTGATTGGTGGGTAGGGCTGGGATTCTGACTGGCTGTTGGTTCTCGGGCTCTGATTGGTGGTTAGGGATGGGATTCTGACTGGCTGTTGGTTCTCGGGCTCTGATTGGTGGTTAGGGCTGGGATTCTGACTGGCTGTTGGTTCTCGGGCTCTGATTGGTGGGTAGGGCTGGGATTCTGACTGGCTGTTGGTTCTCGGGCTCTGATTGGTGGGTAGGGCTGGGATTCTGATTGGCTGTTGGTTCTCTGGCTCTGATTGGTGGGTAGGGCTGGGATTCTGAATAGCTGTTGGTTCTCGGGCTCTGATTGGTGGGTAGGGCTGGGATTCTGATTGACTGTTGGTTCTCGTTCTCTGATTGGTGGTTAGGGCTGGGATTCTGATTGCCTGTTGGTTCTCGGGCTCTGATTAGTCGGTAGGGCTGGGATTCTGACTGGCTGTTGGTTCTCGGGCTCTGATTGGTGGGTAGGGCTGGGATTCTGACTGGCTGTTGGTTCTCGGGCTCTGATTGGTGGGTAGGGCTGGGATTCTGACTGGCTGTTGGTTCTCGGGCTCTGATTGGTGGTTAGGGCTGGGATTCTGACTGGCTGTTGGTTCTCGGGCTCTGATTGGTGGTTAGGGCAGGGATTCTGACTGGCTGTTGGTTCTCGGGCTCTGATTGGTGGTTAGGGCTGGGATTCTGACTGGCTGTTGGTTCTCGGGCTCTGATTGGTGGGTAGGGCTGGGATTCTGACTGGCTGTTGGTTCTCGGGCTGTGATTGGTGGGTAGGGCTGGGATTCTGACTGGCTGTTGGTTCTCGGGCTGTGATTGGTGGTTAGGGCTGGGATTCTGATTGGCTGTTGGTTCTCGGGCTCTGATTGGTGGGTAGGGCTGGGATTCTGATTGGCTGTTGGTTCTCAGGCTGTGATTGGTAGTTAGGGCAGGGATTCTGATTGGCTGTTAGTTCTCGGGCTCTGATTGGTGGTTAGGGCGTGTAGGGCTGGGATTCTGACTGGCTGTTGGTTCTCGGGCTCTGATTGGTGGGTAGGGCTGGGATTCTGACTGGCTGTTGGTTCTCGGGCTCTGATTGGTGGTTAGGGCTGGGATTCTGACTGGCTGTTGGTTCTCGGGCTGTGATTGGTGGGTAGGGCTGGGATTCTGACTGGCTGTTGGTTATCGGGCTCTTATTGGTGGGTAGGGCTGGGATTCTGACTGGCTGTTGGTTCTCGGGCTCTGATTGGTGGGTAGGGCTGGGATTCTGATTGGCTGTTGGTTCTCGGGCTCTGATTGGTGGTTAGGGCGGGTAGGGCTGGGATTCTGATTGGCTGTTGGTTCTCGGGTTCTGATTGGTGGGTAGGGCTTGGATTCTGACTGGCTGTTGGTTCTCGGGCTCTGAGTGGTGGGTAGGGCTGGGATTCTGACTGGCTGTTGGTTCTCGTGCTCTGATTGGTGGGTAGGGCTGGGATTCTGACTGGCTGTTGGTTCTCGGGCTCTGATTGGTGGGTAGGGCTGGGATTCTGACTGGCTGTTGGTTCTCGGGCTCTGATTGGTGGATAGGGCGGGTAGGGCAGGGATTCTGATTGGCTGTTGGTTCTCGGGCTCTGATTGGTGGGTAGGACTGCGATTCTGACTGGCTGTTGGTTCTGGGGCTCTGATTGGTGGGTAGGGCTGGGATTCTGACTGGCTGTTGGTTCTCGGGTTCTGATTGGTGGGTAGGGCTGGGATTCTGACTGGCTGTTGGTTCTCGGGCTCTGATTGGTGGGTAGGGCTGGGATTCTGACTGGCTGTTGGTTCTCGGGCTCTGATTGGTGGGTAGGGCTGGGATTCTGACTGGCTGTTGGTTCTCGGGCTCTGATTGGTGGGTCGGGCTGGGATTCTGATTGGCTGTTGGTTCTCGGGCTCTGATTGGTGGGTAGGGCTGGGATTCTGATTGGCTGTTGGTTCTCGGGCTCTGATTGGTGGTTAGGGCGTGTAGGGCTGGGATTCTGACTGGCTGTTGGTTCTCGGGCTCTGATTGGTGGGTAGGGCTGGGATTCTGACTGGCTGTTGGTTCTCGGGCTCTGATTGGTGGTTAGGGCTGGGATTCTGACTGGCTGTTGGTTCTCGGGCTGTGATTGGTGGGTAGGGCTGGGATTCTGACTGGCTGTTGGTTATCGGGCTCTTATTGGTGGGTAGGGCTGGGATTCTGACTGGCTGTTGGTTCTCGGGCTCTGATTGGTGGGTAGGGCTGGGATTCTGATTGGCTGTTGGTTCTCGGGCTCTGATTGGTGGTTAGGGCGGGTAGGGCTGGGATTCTGATTGGCTGTTGGTTCTCGGGTTCTGATTGGTGGGTAGGGCTTGGATTCTGACTGGCTGTTGGTTCTCGGGCTCTGAGTGGTGGGTAGGGCTGGGATTCTGACTGGCTGTTGGTTCTCGTGCTCTGATTGGTGGGTAGGGCTGGGATTCTGACTGGCTGTTGGTTCTCGGGCTCTGATTGGTGGGTAGGGCTGGGATTCTGACTGGCTGTTGGTTCTCGGGCTCTGATTGGTGGTTAGGGCGGGTAGGGCAGGGATTCTGATTGGCTGTTGGTTCTCGGGCTCTGATTGGTGGGTAGGACTGCGATTCTGACTGGCTGTTGGTTCTGGGGCTCTGATTGGTGGGTAGGGCTGGGATTCTGACTGGCTGTTGGTTCTCGGGTTCTGATTGGTGGGTAGGGCTGGGATTCTGACTGGCTGTTGGTTCTCGGGCTCTGATTGGTGGGTAGGGCTGGGATTCTGACTGGCTGTTGGTTCTCGGGCTCTGATTGGTGGGTAGGGCTGGGATTCTGACTGGCTGTTGGTTCTCGGGCTCTGATTGGTGGGTCGGGCTGGGATTCTGATTGGCTGTTGGTTCTCGGGCTCTGATTGGTGGGTAGGGCTGGGATTCTGATTGGCTGTTGGTTCTCGGGCTCTGATTGGTGGTTAGGGCGGGTAGGGCTGGGATTCTGATTGGCTGTTGGTTCTCGGGCTGTGATTGGAGGGTAGGGCTGGGATTCTGATTGGCTGTTGGTTCTCGGGCTCTGATTGGTGGGTAGGGCTGGGATTCTGATTGGCTGTTGGTTCTCGTTCTCTGATTGGTGGTTAGGGCTGGGATTCTGACTGGCTGGTGGTTCTCGGGCTCTGATTGGTGGGTAGGGCTGGGATTCTGACTGGCTGGTGGTTCTCGGGCTCTGATTGGTGGGTAGGGCTGGGATTCTGACTGGCTGTTGGTTCTCGGGCTCTGATTGGTGGTTAGGGCTGGGATTCTGACTGGCTGTTGGTTCTCGGGCTCTGATTGGTGGTTAGGGCAGGGATTCTGACTGGCTGTTGGTTCTCGGGCTCTGATTGGTGGTTAGGGCTGGGATTCTGACTGGCTGTTGGTTCTCGGGCTCTGATTGGTGGGTAGGGCTGGGATTCTGACTGGCTGTTGGTTCTCTGGCTGTGATTGGTGGGTAGGGCTGGGATTCTGACTGGCTGTTGGTTCTCGGGCTGTGATTGGTGGTTAGGGCTGGGATTCTGATTGGCTGTTGGTTCTCGGGCTCGGATTGGTGGGTAGGGCTGGGATTCTGATTGGCTGTTGGTTCTCGGGCTCTGATTGGTGGGTAGGGCTGGGATTCTGATTGGCTGTTGGTTCTCGGGCTCTGATTGGTAGTTAGGGCAGGGATTCTGATTGGCTGTTAGTTCTCGGGCTCTGATTGGTGGTTAGGGCGGGTAGGGCTGGGATTCTGACTGGCTGTTGGTTCTCGGGCTCTGATTGGTGGGTAGGGCTGGGATTCTGACTGGCTGTTGGTTCTCGGGCTCTGATTGGTGGGTAGGGCTGGGATTCTGACTGGCTGTTGGTTCTCGGGCTCTGATTGGTGGGTAGGGCTGGGATTCTGACTGGCTGTTGGTTTTCGGGCTCTGATTGGTGGGTAGGGCTGGGATTCTGACTGGCTGTTGGTTCTCGGGCTCTGATTGGTGGGTAGGGCTGGGATTCTGACTGGCTGTTGGTTCTCGGGCTCTGATTGGTGGGTAGGGCTGGGATTCTGACTGGCTGTTGGTTCTCGTGCTCTGACTGGTGGGTAGGGCTGGGATTCTGACTGGCTGTTGGTTCTCGGGCTCTGATTGGTGGGTAGGGCTGGGATTCTGACTGGCTGTTGGTTCTCGGGCTCTGATTGGTGGGTAGGGCTGGGATTCTGACTGGCTGTTGGTTCTCGGGCTCTGATTGGTGGGTAGGGCTGGGATTCTGACTGGCTGTTGGTTCTCGGGCTCTGATTGGTGGGTAGGGCTGGGATTCTGACTGGCTGTTGGTACTCGGGCTCTGATTGGTGGGTAGGGCTGGGACTCTGACTGGCTGTTGGTTCTCGGGCTCTGATTGGTGGGTAGGGCTGGGATTCTGACTGGCTGTTGGTTCTCGGGCTGTGATTGGTGGGTAGGGCTGGGATTCTGACTGGCTGTTGGTTCTCGGGCTGTGATTGGTGGGTAGGGCTGGGATTCTGACTGGCTGTTGGTTCTCGGGCTCTTATTGGTGGGTAGGGCTGGGATTCTGACTGGCTGTTGGTTCTCGGGCTCTGATTGGTGGGTAGGGCTGGGATTCTGATTGGCTGTTGGTTCTCGGGCTCTGATTGGTGGTTAGGGTGGATAGGGCTGGGATTCTGATTGGCTGTTGGTTCTCGGGCTCTGATTGGTGGGTAGGGCTGGGATTCTGACTGGCTGTTGGTTCTCGGCTCTGAGAGGTGGGTAGGGCTGGGATTCTGACTGGCTGTTGGTTCTCGTGCTCTGATTGGTGGGTAGGGCTGGGATTCTGACTGGCTGTTGGTTCTCGGGCTCTGATTGGTGGGTAGGGCTGGGATTCTGACTGGCTGTTGGTTCTCGGGCTCTGATTGGTGGTTAGGGCGGGTAGGGCAGGGATTCTGATTGGCTGTTGGTTCTCGGGCTCTGATTGGTGGGTAGGGCTGGGATTCTGACTGGCTGTTGGTTATCGGGCTCTGATTGGTGGGTAGGGCTGGGATTCTGACTGGCTGTTGGTTCTCGGGCTCTGATTGGTGGGTAGGGCTGGGATTCTGACTGGCTGTTGGTTCTCGGGCTCTGATTGGTGGGTCGGGCTGGGATTCTGACTGGCTGTTGGTTCTCGGGCTCCGATTGGTGGGTCGGGCTGGGATTCTGACTGGCTGTTGGTTCTCGGGCTCCGATTGGTGGGTAGGGCTGGGATTCTGACTGGCTGTTGGTTCTCGGGCTCCGATTGGTGGGTAGGGCTGGGATTCTGACTGGCTGTTGGTTCTCGGGCTCCGATTGGTGGGTAGGGCTGGGATTCTGACTGGCTGTTGGTTCTCGGGCTCCGATTGGTGGGTAGGGCTGGGATTCTGACTGGCTGTTGGTTCTCGGGCTCCGATTGGTGGGTAGGGCTGGGATTCTGACTGGCTGTTGGTTCTCGGCTCCGATTGGTGGGTAGGGCGGGGATTCTGACTGGCTGTTGGTTCTCGGGCTCCGATTGGTGGGTAGGGCTGGGATTCTGACTGGCTGTTGGTTCTCGGGCTCCGATTGGTGGGTAGGGCTGGGATTCTGACTGGCTGTTGGTTCTCGGGCTCCGATTGGTGGGTAGGGCTGGGATTCTGACTGGCAGTTGGTTCTCGGGCTCCGATTGGTGGGTAGGGCTGGGATTCTGACTGGCTGTTGGTTCTCGGGCTCCGATTGGTGGGTAGGGCTGGGATTATGACTGGCTGTTGGTTCTCGGGCTCCGATTGGTGGGTAGGGCTGGGATTATGACTGGCTGTTGGTTCTCGGGCTCCGATTGGTGGGTAGGGCTGGGATTATGACTGGCTGTTGGTTCTCGGGCTCCGATTGGTGGGTAGGGCTGGGATTATGACTGGCTGTTGGTTCTCGGGCTCCGATTGGTGGGTAGGGCTGGGATTATGACTGGCTGTTGGTTCTCGGGCTCCGATTGGTGGGTAGGGCTGGGATTATGACTGGCTGTTGGTTCTCGGGCTCCGATTGGTGGGTAGGGCTGGGATTATGACTGGCTGTTGGTTCTCGGGCTCCGATTGGTGGGTAGGGCTGGGATTCTGACTGGCTGTTGGTTCTCGGGCTCCGATTGGTGGGTAGGGCTGGGATTTTGATTGGCTGTTGGTTCTCGGGCTCCGATTGGTGGGTAGGGCTGGGATTCTGATTGGCTATTGGTTCTAGGGCTCTGATGGGTGGTTAGGGCTGGGATTCTGATTGGCTGTTAGTTCTCGGGCTCTGATTGGTGGTTAGGGCGGTTAGGGCTGGGATTCTGACTGGCTGTTGGTTCTCGGGCTCTGATTGGTGGGTAGGGCTGGGATTCTGATTGGCTGTTGGTTCTCGGGCTCTGATTGGTGGGTAGGGCTGGGATTCTGACTGGCTGTTGGTTCTCGGGCTCTGATTGGTGGGTAGGGTTGGGATTCTGATTGGCTGTTGGTTCTCGGGCTCTGATTGGTGGGTAGGGCTGGGATTCTGACTGGCTGTTGGTTCTCGGGCTCTGATTGGTGGGTAGGGCTGGGATTCTGACTGGCTGTTGGTTCTCGGGCTCTGATTGGTGGGTAGGGCTGGGATTCTGACTGGCTGTTGGTTCTCGGGCTCTGATTGGTGGGTAGGGCTGGGATTCTGACTGGCTGTTGGTTCTCGGGCTCTGATTAGTCGGTAGGGCTGGGATTCTGACTGGCTGTTGGTTCTCGGGCTCTGATTGGTGGGTAGGGCTGGGATTCTGACTGGCTGTTGGTTCTCGGGCTCTGATTGGTGGGTAGGGCTGGGATTCTGACTGGCTGTTGGTTCTCGGCTCTGATTGGTGGTTAGGGCTGGGATTCTGACTGGCTGTTGGTTCTCGGGCTCTGATTGGTGGTTAGGGCAGGGATTCTGACTGGCTGTTGGTTCTCGGGCTCTGATTGGTGGTTAGGGCTGGGATTCTGACTGGCTGTTGGTTCTCGGGCTCTGATTGGTGGTTAGGGCTGGGATTCTGACTGGCTGTTGGTTCTCGGGCTGTGATTGGTGGTAGGGCTGGGATTCTGACTGGCTGTTGGTTCTCGGGCTGTGATTGGTGGTTAGGGCTGGGATTCTGATTGGCTGTTGGTTCTCGGGCTCTGATTGGTGGGTAGGGCTGGGATTCTGATTGGCTGTTGGTTCTCGGGCTCTGATTGGTGGGTAGGGCTGGGATTCTGATTGGCTGTTGGTTCTCAGGCTCTGATTGGTAGTTAGGGCAGGGATTCTGATTGGCTGTTAGTTCTCGGGCTCTGATTGGTGGTTAGGGCGTGTAGGGCTGGGATTCTGACTGGCTGTTGGTTCTCGGGCTCTGATTGGTGGGTAGGGCTGGGATTCTGACTGGCTGTTGGTTCTCGGGCTCTGATTGGTGGTTAGGGCTGGGATTCTGACTGGCTGTTGGTTCTCGGGCTGTGATTGGTGGGTAGGGCTGGGATTCTGACTGGCTGTTGGTTATCGGGCTCTTATTGGTGGGTAGGGCTGGGATTCTGACTGGCTGTTGGTTCTCGGGCTCTGATTGGTGGGTAGGGCTGGGATTCTGATTGGCTGTTGGTTCTCTGGCTCTGATTGGTGGTTAGGGCGGGTAGGGCTGGGATTCTGATTGGCTGTTGGTTCTCGGGTTCTGATTGGTGGGTAGGGCTGGGATTCTGACTGGCTGTTGGTTCTCGGGCTCTGAGTGGTGGGTAGGGCTGGGATTCTGACTGGCTGTTGGTTCTCGTGCTCTGATTGGTGGGTAGGGCTGGGATTCTGACTGGCTGTTGGTTCTCGGGCTCTGATTGGTGGGTAGGGCTGGGATTCTGACTGGCTGTTGGTTCTCGGGCTCTGATTGGTGGTTAGGGCGGGTAGGGCAGGGATTCTGATTGGCTGTTGGTTCTCGGGCTCTGATTGGTGGGTAGGACTGCGATTCTGACTGGCTGTTGGTTCTCGGGCTCTGATTGGTCGGTAGGGCTGGGATTCTGACTGGCTGTTGGTTCTCGGGTTCTGATTGGTGGGTAGGGCTGGGATTCTGACTGGCTGTTGGTTCTCGGGCTCTGATTGGTGGGTAGGGCTGGGATTCTGACTGGCTGTTGGTTCTCGGGCTCTGATTGGTGGGTAGGGCTGGGATTCTGAATGGCTGTTGGTTCTCGGGCTCTGATTGGTGGGTCGGGCTGGGATTCTGATTGGCTGTTGGTTCTCGGGCTCTGATTGGTGGGTAGGGCTGGGATTCTGATTGGCTGTTGGTTCTCGGGCTCTGATTGGTGGTTAGGGCGGGTAGGGCTGGGATTCTGATTGGCTGTTGGTTCTCGGGCTCTGATTGGTGGGTAGGGCTGGGATTCTGATTGGCTGTTGGTTCTCGTTCTCTGATTGGTGGTTAGGGCTGGGATTCTGACTGGCTGTTGGTTCTCGGGCTCCGATTGGTGGGTAGGGCTGGGATTCTGACTGGCTGTTGGTTCTCGGGCTCCGATTGGTGGGTAGGGCTGGGATTCTGACTGGCTGTTGGTTCTCGGGCTCCGATTGGTGGGTAGGGCTGGGATTCTGACTGGCTGTTGGTTCTCGGGCTCCGATTGGTGGGTAGGGCTGGGATTCTGACTGGCAGTTGGTTCTCGGGCTCCGATTGGTGGGTAGGGCTGGGATTATGACTGGCTGTTGGTTCTCGGGCTCCGATTGGTGGGTAGGGCTGGGATTATGACTGGCTGTTGGTTCTCGGGCTCCGATTGGTGGGTAGGGCTGGGATTATGACTGGCTGTTGGTTCTCGGGCTCCGATTGGTGGGTAGGGCTGGGATAATGACTGGCTGTTGGTTCTCGGGCTCAGATTGGTGGGTAGGGCTGGGATTATGACTGGCTGTTGGTTCTCGGGCTCCGATTGGTGGGTAGGGCTGGGATTATGACTGGCTGTTGGTTCTCGGGCTCCGATTGGTGGGTAGGGCTGGGATTCTGACTGGCTGTTGGTTCTCGGGCTCCGATTGGTGGGTAGGGCTGGGATTCTGACTGGCTGTTGGTTCTCGGGCTCCGATTGGTGGGTAGGGCTGGGATTCTGACTGGCTGTTGGTTCTCGGGCTCCGATTGGTGGGTAGGGCTGGGATTTTGATTGGCTGTTGGTTCTCGGGCTCCGATTGGTGGCTAGGGCTGGGATTCTGATTGGCTATTGGTTCTAGGGCTCTGATGGGTGGTTAGGGCTGGGATTCTGATTGGCTGTTAGTTCTCGGGCTCTGATTGGTGGTTAGGGCGGTTAGGGCTGGGATTCTGACTGGCTGTTGGTTCTCGGGCTCTGATTGGTGGGTAGGGCTGGGATTCTGACTGGCTGTTGGTTCTCGGGCTCTGATTGGTGGGTAGGGCTGGGATTCTGACTGGCTGTTGGTTCTCGGGCTCTGATTGGTGGGTAGGGTTGGGATTCTGACTGGCTGTTGGTTCTCGGGCTCTGATTGGTGGGTAGGGCTGGGATTCTGACTGGCTGTTGGTTCTCGGGCTTTGATTGGTGGATAGGGCTGGGATTCTGACTGGCTGTTGGTTCTCGGGCTCTGATTGGTGGGTAGGGCTGGGATTCTGACTGGCTGTTGGTTCTCGGGCTCTGATTGGTGGGTAGGGCTGGGATTCTGACTGGCTGTTGGTTCTCGGGCTCTGATTAGTCGGTAGGGCTGGGATTCTGACTGGCTGTTGGTTCTCGGGCTCTGATTGGTGGGTAGGGCTGGGATTCTGACTGGCTGTTGGTTCTCGGGCTCTGATTGGTGGGTAGGGCTGGGATTCTGACTGGCTGTTGGTTCTCGGGCTCTGATTGGTGGTTAGGGATGGGATTCTGACTGGCTGTTGGTTCTCGGGCTCTGATTGGTGGTTAGGGCAGGGATTCTGACTGGCTGTTGGTTCTCGGGCTCTGATTGGTGGTTAGGGCTGGGATTCTGACTGGCTGTTGGTTCTCGGGCTCTGATTGGTGGGTAGGGCTGGGATTCTGACTGGCTGTTGGTTCTCGGGCTGTGATTGGTGGGTAGGGCTGGGATTCTGACTGGCTGTTGGTTCTCGGGCTGTGATTGGTGGTTAGGGCTGGGATTCTGATTGGCTGTTGGTTCTCGGGCTCTGATTGGTGGGTAGGGCTGGGATTCTGATTGGCTGTTGGTTCTCGGGCTCTGATTGGTGGGTAGGGCTGGGATTCTGATTGGCTGTTGGTTCTCAGGCTCTGATTGGTAGTTAGGGCAGGGATTCTGATTGGCTGTTAGTTCTCGGGCTCTGATTGGTGGTTAGGGCGTGTAGGTCTGGGATTCTGACTGGCTGTTGGTTCTCGGGCTCTGATTGGTGGGTAGGGCTGGGATTCTGACTGGCTGTTGGTCTCGGGCTCTGATTGGTGGTTAGGGCTGGGATTCTGACTGGCTGTTGGTTCTCGGGCTGTGATTGGTGGGTAGGGCTGGGATTCTGACTGGCTGTTGGTTATCGGGCTCTTATTGGTGGGTAGGGCTGGGATTCTGACTGGCTGTTGGTTCTCGGGCTCTGATTGGTGGGTAGGGCTGGGATTCTGATTGGCTGTTGGTTCTCTGGCTCTGATTGGTGGTTAGGGCGGGTAGGGCTGGGATTCTGATTGGCTGTTGGTTCTCGGGTTCTGATTGGTGGGTAGGGCTGGGATTCTGACTGGCTGTTGGTTCTCGGGCTCTGAGTGGTGGGTAGGGCTGGGATTCTGACTGGCTGTTGGTTCTCGTGCTCTGATTGGTGGGTAGGGCTGGGATTCTGACTGGCTGTTGGTTCTCGGGCTCTGATTGGTGGGTAGGGCTGGGATTCTGACTGGCTGTTGGTTCTCGGGCTCTGATTGGTGGTTAGGGCGGGTAGGGCAGGGATTCTGATTGGCTGTTGGTTCTCGGGCTCTGATTGGTGGGGTAGGACTGCGATTCTGACTGGCTGTTGGTTCTCGGGCTCTGATTGGTCGGTAGGGCTGGATTCTGACTGGCTGTTGGTTCTCGGGTTCTGATTGGTGGGTAGGGCTGGGATTCTGACTGGCTGTTGGTTCTCGGGCTCTGATTGGTGGGTAGGGCTGGGATTCTGACTGGCTGTTGGTTCTCGGGCTCTGATTGGTGGGTAGGGCTGGGATTCTGAATGGCTGTTGGTTCTCGGGCTCTGATTGGTGGGTCGGGCTGGGATTCTGATTGGCTGTTGGTTCTCGGGCTCCGATTGGTGGGTAGGGCTGGGATTATGACTGGCTGTTGGTTCTCGGGCTCCGATTGGTGGGTAGGGCTGGGATTATGACTGGCTGTTGGTTCTCGGGCTCCGATTGGTGGGTAGGGCTGGGATTATGACTGGCTGTTGGTTCTCGGGCTCCGATTGGTGGGTAGGGCTGGGATTATGGACTGGCTGTTGGTTCTCGGGCTCAGATTGGTGGGTAGGGCTGGGATTATGACTGGCTGTTGGTTCTCGGGCTCCGATTGGTGGGTAGGGCTGGGATTATGACTGGCTGTTGGTTCTCGGGCTCCGATTGGTGGGTAGGGCTGGGATTATGACTGGCTGTTGGTTCTCGGGCTCCGATTGGTGGGTAGGGCTGGGATTATGACTGGCTGTTGGTTCTCGGGCTCCGATTGGTGGGTAGGGCTGGGATTCTGACTGGCTGTTGGTTCTCGGGCTCCCGATTGGTGGGTAGGGCTGGGATTTTGATTGGCTGTTGGTTCTCGGGCTCCGATTGGTGGGTAGGGCTGGGATTCTGATTGGCTATTGGTTCTAGGGCTCTGATGGGTGGTTAGGGCTGGGATTCTGATTGGCTGTTAGTTCTCGGGCTCTGATTGGTGGTTAGGGCGGTTAGGGCTGGGATTCTGACTGGCTGTTGGTTCTCGGGCTCTGATTGGTGGGTAGGGCTGGGATTCTGATTGGCTGTTGGTTCTCGGGCTCTGATTGGTGGGTAGGGCTGGGATTCTGACTGGCTGTTGGTTCTCGGGCTCTGATTGGTGGGTAGGGTTGGGATTCTGATTGGCTGTTGGTTCTCGGGCTCTGATTGGTGGGTAGGGCTGGGATTCTGACTGGCTGTTGGTTCTCGGGCTCTGATTGGTGGGTAGGGCTGGGATTCTGACTGGCTGTTGGTTCTCGGGCTCTGATTGGTGGGTAGGGCTGGGATTCTGACTGCTGTTGGTTCTCGGGCTCTGATTGGTGGGTAGGGCTGGATTCTGACTGGCTGTTGGTTCTCGGGCTCTGATTAGTCGGTAGGGCTGGGATTCTGACTGGCTGTTGGTTCTCGGGCTCTGATTGGTGGGTAGGGCTGGGATTCTGACTGGCTGTTGGTTCTCGGGCTCTGATTGGTGGGTAGGGCTGGGATTCTGACTGGCTGTTGGTTCTCGGGCTCTGATTGGTGGTTAGGGCTGGGATTCTGACTGGCTGTTGGTTCTCGGGCTCTGATTGGTGGTTAGGGCAGGGATTCTGACTGGCTGTTGGTTCTCGGGCTCTGATTGGTGGTTAGGGCTGGATTCTGACTGGCTGTTGGTTCTCAGGCTGTGATTGGTGGGTAGGGCTGGGATTCTGACTGGCTGTTGGTTCTCGGGCTGTGATTGGTGGGTAGGGCTGGGATTCTGACTGGCTGTTGGTTCTCGGGCTCTGATTGGTGGTTAGGGCTGGGATTCTGATTGGCTGTTGGTTCTCGGGCTCTGATTGGTGGGTAGGGCTGGGATTCTGATTGGCTGTTGGTTCTCGGGCTCTGATTGGTGGGTAGGGCTGGGATTCTGATTGGCTGTTGGTTCTCAGGCTCTGATTGGTAGTTAGGGCAGGGATTCTGATTGGCTGTTAGTTCTCGGGCTCTGATTGGTGGTTAGGGCGTGTAGGGCTGGGATTCTGACTGGCTGTTGGTTCTCGGGCTCTGATTGGTGGGTAGGGCTGGGATTCTGACTGGCTGTTGGTTCTCGGGCTCTGATTGGTGGTTAGGGCTGGGATTCTGACTGGCTGTTGGTTCTCGGGCTGTGATTGGTGGGTAGGGCTGGGATTCTGACTGGCTGTTGGTTATCGGGCTCTTATTGGTGGGTAGGGCTGGGATTCTGACTGGCTGTTGGTTCTCGGGCTCTGATTGGTGGGTAGGGCTGGGATTCTGATTGGCTGTTGGTTCTCTGGCTCTGATTGGTGGTTAGGGCGGGTAGGGCTGGGATTCTGATTGGCTGTTGGTTCTCGGGTTCTGATTGGTGGGTAGGGCTGGGATTCTGACTGGCTGTTGGTTCTCGGGCTCTGAGTGGTGGGTAGGGCTGGGATTCTGACTGGCTGTTGGTTCTCGTGCTCTGATTGGTGGGTAGGGCTGGGATTCTGACTGGCTGTTGGTTCTCGGGCTCTGATTGGTGGGTAGGGCTGGGATTCTGACTGGCTGTTGGTTCTCGGGCTCTGATTGGTGGTTAGGGCGGGTAGGGCAGGGATTCTGATTGGCTGTTGGTTCTCGGGCTCTGATTGGTGGGTAGGACTGCGATTCTGACTGGCTGTTGGTTCTCGGGCTCTGATTGGTCGGTAGGGCTGGGATTCTGACTGCTGTTGGTTCTCGGGTTCTGATTGGTGGGTAGGGCTGGGATTCTGACTGGCTGTTGGTTCTCGGGCTCTGATTGGTGGGTAGGGCTGGGATTCTGACTGGCTGTTGGTTCTCGGGCTCTGATTGGTGGGTAGGGCTGGGATTCTGACTGGCTGTTGGTTCTCGGGCTCTGATTGGTGGGTCGGGGCTGGGATTCTGATTGGCTGTTGGTTCTCGGGCTCTGATTGGTGGGTAGGGCTGGGATTCTGATTGGCTGTTGGTTCTCGGGCTCTGATTGGTGGTTAGGGCGGGGTAGGGCTGGGATTCTGATTGGCTGTTGGTTCTCGGGCTGTGATTGGTGGGTAGGGCTGGGATTCTGATTGGCTGTTGGTTCTCGGGCTCTGATTGGTGGGTAGGGCTGGGATTCTGATTGGCTGTTGGTTCTCGTTCTCTGATTGGTGGTTAGGGCTGGGATTCTGACTGGCTGTTGGTTCTCGGGCTCCGATTGGTGGGTAGGGCTGGGATTCTGACTGGCTGTTGGTTCTCGGGCTCCGATTGGTGGTAGGGCTGGGATTCTGACTGGCTGTTGGTTCTCGGGCTCCGATTGGTGGGTAGGGCTGGGATTCTGACTGGCTGTTGGTTCTCGGGCTCCGATTGGTGGGTAGGGCTGGGATTCTGACTGGCTTGTTGGTTCTCGGGCTCCGATTGGTGGGTAGGGCTGGGATTATGACTGGCTGTTGGTTCTCGGGCTCCGATTGGTGGGTAGGGCTGGGATTATGACTGGCTGTTGGTTCTCGGGCTCCGATTGGTGGGTAGGGCTGGGATTATGACTGGCTGTTGGTTCTCGGGCTCAGATTGGTGGGTAGGGCTGGGATTATGACTGGCTGTTGGTTCTCGGGCTACGATTGGTGGGTAGGGCTGGGATTATGACTGGCTGTTGGTTCTCGGGCTCCGATTGGTGGGTAGGGCTGGGATTTTGACTGGCTGTTGGTTCTCGGGCTCCGATTGGTGGGTAGGGCTGGGATTCTGACTGGCTGTTGGTTCTCGGGCTCCGATTGGTGGGTAGGGCTGGGATTCTGACTGGCTGTTGGTTCTCGGGCTCCGATTGGTGGGTAGAGCTGGGATTTTGATTGGCTGTTGGTTCTCGGGCTCCGATTGGTGGCTAGGGCTGGGATTCTGATGGCTATTGGTTCTAGGGCTCTGATGGGTGGTTAGGGCTGGGATTCTGATTGGCTGTTAGTTCTCGGGCTCTGATTGGTGGTTAGGGCGGTTAGGGCTGGGATTCTGACTGGCTGTTGGTTCTCGGGCTCTGATTGGTGGGTAGGGCTGGGATTCTGACTGGCTGTTGGTTCTCGGGCTCTGATTGGTGGGTAGGGCTGGGATTCTGATGGCTGTTGGTTCTCGGGCTCTGATTGGTGGGTAGGGTTGGATTCTGACTGGCTGTTGGTTCTCGGGCTCTGATTGGTGGGTAGGGCTGGGATTCTGACTGGCTGTTGGTTCTCGGGCTCTGATTGGTGGTAGGGCTGGGATTCTGACTGGCTGTTGGTTCTCGGGCTCTGATTGGTGGGTAGGGCTGGGATTCTGACTGGCTGTTGGTTCTCGGGCTCTGATTAGTCGGTAGGGCTGGGATTCTGACTGGCTGTTGGTTCTCGGGCTCTGATTGGTGGGTAGGGCTGGGATTCTGACTGGCTGTTGGTTCTCGGGCTCTGATTGGTGGGTAGGGCTGGGATTCTGACTGGCTGTTGGTTCTCGGGCTCTGATTGGTGGTTAGGGATGGGATTCTGACTGGCTGTTGGTTCTCGGGCTCTGATTGGTGGTTAGGGCAGGGATTCTGACTGGCTGTTGGTTCTCGGGCTCTGATTGGTGGTTAGGGCTGGGATTCTGACAGGCTGTTGGTTCTCGGGCTCTGATTGGTGGGTAGGGCTGGGATTCTGACTGGCTGTTGGTTCTCGGGCTGTGATTGGTGGGTAGGGCTGGGATTCTGACTGGCTGTTGGTTCTCGGGCTGTGATTGGTGGTTAGGGCTGGGATTCTGATTGGCTGTTGGTTCTCGGGCTCTGATTGGTGGGTAGGGCTGGGATTCTGATTGGCTGTTGGTTCTCGGGCTCTGATTGGTGGGTAGGGCTGGGATTCTGATTGGCTGTTGGTTCTCAGGCTCTGATTGGTAGTTAGGGCAGGGATTCTGATTGGCTGTTAGTTCTCGGGCTCTGATTGGTGGTTAGGGCGTGTAGGTCTGGGATTCTGACTGGCTGTTGGTTCTCGGGCTCTGATTGGTGGGTAGGGCTGGGATTCTGACTGGCTGTTGGTTCTCGGGCTCTGATTGGTGGTTAGGGCTGGGATTCTGACTGGCTGTTGGTTCTCGGGCTGTGATTGGTGGGTAGGGCTGGGATTCTGACTGGCTGTTGGTTATCGGGCTCTTATTGGTGGGTAGGGCTGGGATTCTGACTGGCTGTTGGTTCTCGGGCTCTGATTGGTGGGTAGGGCTGGGATTCTGATTGGCTGTTGGTTCTCTGGCTCTGATTGGTGGTTAGGGCGGGTAGGGCTGGGATTCTGATTGGCTGTTGGTTCTCGGGTTCTGATTGGTGGGTAGGGCTGGGATTCTGACTGGCTGTTGGTTCTCGGGCTCTGAGTGGTGGGTAGGGCTGGGATTCTGACTGGCTGTTGGTTCTCGTGCTCTGATTGGTGGGTAGGGCTGGGATTCTGACTGGCTGTTGGTTCTCGGGCTCTGATTGGTGGGTAGGGCTGGGATTCTGACTGGCTGTTGGTTCTCGGGCTCTGATTGGTGGTTAGGGCGGGTAGGGCAGGGATTCTGATTGGCTGTTGGTTCTCGGGCTCTGATTGGTGGGTAGGACTGCGATTATGACTGGCTGTTGGTTCTCGGGCTCTGATTGGTCGGTAGGGCTGGGATTCTGACTGGCTGTTGGTTCTCGGGTTCTGATTGGTGGGTAGGGCTGGGATTCTGACTGGCTGTTGGTTCTCGGGCTCTGATTGGTGGGTAGGGCTGGGATTCTGACTGGCTGTTGGTTCTCGGGCTCTGATTGGTGGGTAGGGCTGGGATTCTGAATGGCTGTTGGTTCTCGGGCTCTGATTGGTGGGTCGGGCTGGGAATCTGATTGGCTGTTGGTTCTCGGGCTCTGATTGGTGGGTAGGGCTGGGATTCTGATTGGCTGTTGGTTCTCGGGCTCTGATTGGTGGTTAGGGCGGGTAGGGCTGGGATTCTGATTGGCTGTTGGTTCTCGGGCTGTGATTGGTGGGTAGGGCTGGGATTCTGACTGGCTGTTGGTTCTCGGGCTCTGATTGGTGGTTAGGGCTGGGATTCTGATTGGCTGTTGGTTCTCGGGCTCTGATTGGTGGGTAGGGCTGGGATTCTGACTGGCTGTTGGTTCTCTGGCTGTGATTGGTGGGTAGGGCTGGGATTCTGACTGGCTGTTGGTTCTCGGGCTGTGATTGGTGGTTAGGGCTGGGATTCTGATTGGCTGTTGGTTCTCGGGCTCTGATTGGTGGGTAGGGCTGGGATTCTGACTGGCTGTTGGTTCTCGGGCTCTGATTGGTGGGTAGGGCTGGGATTCTGACTGGCTGTTGGTTCTCGGGCTCTGATTGGTGGGTAGGGCTGGGATTCTGACTGGCTGTTGGTTCTCGGGCTCTGATTAGTCGGTAGGGCTGGGATTCTGACTGGCTGTTGGTTCTCGGGCTCTGATTGGTGGGTAGGGCTGGGATTCTGACTGGCTGTTGGTTCTCGGGCTCTGATTGGTGGGTAGGGCTGGGATTCTGACTGGCTGTTGGTTCTCGGGCTCTGATTGGTGGTTAGGGCTGGGATTCTGACTGGCTGTTGGTTCTCGGGCTCTGATTGGTGGTTAGGGCAGGGATTCTGACTGGCTGTTGGTTCTCGGGCTCTGATTGGTGGTTAGGGCTGGGATTCTGACTGGCTGTTGGTTCTCAGGCTGTGATTGGTGGGTAGGGCTGGGATTCTGACTGGCTGTTGGTTCTCGGGCTGTGATTGGTGGGTAGGGCTGGGATTCTGACTGGCTGTTGGTTCTCGGGCTCTGATTGGTGGTTAGGGCTGGGATTCTGATTGGCTGTTGGTTCTCGGGCTCTGATTGGTGGGTAGGGCTGGGATTCTGATTGGCTGTTGGTTCTCGGGCTCTGATTGGTGGGTAGGGCTGGGATTCTGATTGGCTGTTGGTTCTCAGGCTCTGATTGGTAGTTAGGGCAGGGATTCTGATTGGCTGTTAGTTCTCGGGCTCTGATTGGTGGTTAGGGCGTGTAGGGCTGGGATTCTGACTGGCTGTTGGTTCTCGGGCTCTGATTGGTGGGTAGGGCTGGGATTCTGACTGGCTGTTGGTTCTCGGGCTCTGATTGGTGGTTAGGGCTGGGATTCTGACTGGCTGTTGGTTCTCGGGCTGTGATTGGTGGGTAGGGCTGGGATTCTGACTGGCTGTTGGTTATCGGGCTCTTATTGGTGGGTAGGGCTGGGATTCTGACTGGCTGTTGGTTCTCGGGCTCTGATTGGTGGGTAGGGCTGGGATTCTGATTGGCTGTTGGTTCTCTGGCTCTGATTGGTGGTTAGGGCGGGTAGGGCTGGGATTCTGATTGGCTGTTGGTTCTCGGGTTCTGATTGGTGGGTAGGGCTGGGATTCTGACTGGCTGTTGGTTCTCGGGCTCTGAGTGGTGGGTAGGGCTGGGATTCTGACTGGCTGTTGGTTCTCGTGCTCTGATTGGTGGGTAGGGCTGGGATTCTGACTGGCTGTTGGTTCTCGGGCTCTGATTGGTGGGTAGGGCTGGGATTCTGACTGGCTGTTGGTTCTCGGGCTCTGATTGGTGGTTAGGGCGGGTAGGGCAGGGATTCTGATTGGCTGTTGGTTCTCGGGCTCTGATTGGTGGGTAGGACTGCGATTCTGACTGGCTGTTGGTTCTCGGGCTCTGATTGGTCGGTAGGGCTGGGATTCTGACTGGCTGTTGGTTCTCGGGTTCTGATTGGTGGGTAGGGCTGGGATTCTGACTGGCTGTTGGTTCTCGGGCTCTGATTGGTGGGTAGGGCTGGGATTCTGACTGGCTGTTGGTTCTCGGGCTCTGATTGGTGGGTAGGGCTGGGATTCTGACTGGCTGTTGGTTCTCGGGCTCTGATTGGTGGGTCGGGCTGGGATTCTGATTGGCTGTTGGTTCTCGGGCTCTGATTGGTGGGTAGGGCTGGGATTCTGATTGGCTGTTGGTTCTCGGGCTCTGATTGGTGGTTAGGGCGGGTAGGGCTGGGATTCTGATTGGCTGTTGGTTCTCGGGCTGTGATTGGTGGGTAGGGCTGGGATTCTGATTGGCTGTTGGTTCTCGGGCTCTGATTGGTGGGTAGGGCTGGGATTCTGATTGGCTGTTGGTTCTCGTTCTCTGATTGGTGGTTAGGGCTGGGATTCTGACTGGCTGTTGGTTCTCGGGCTCCGATTGGTGGGTAGGGCTGGGATTCTGACTGGCTGTTGGTTCTCGGGCTCCGATTGGTGGGTAGGGCTGGGATTCTGACTGGCTGTTGGTTCTCGGGCTCCGATTGGTGGGTAGGGCTGGGATTCTGACTGGCTGTTGGTTCTCGGGCTCCGATTGGTGGGTAGGGCTGGGATTCTGACTGGCTGTTGGTTCTCGGGCTCCGATTGGTGGGTAGGGCTGGGATTATGACTGGCTGTTGGTTCTCGGGCTCCGATTGGTGGGTAGGGCTGGGATTATGACTGGCTGTTGTTTCTCGGGCTCCGATTGGTGGGTAGGGCTGGGATTATGACTGGCTGTTGGTTCTCGGGCTCAGATTGGTGGGTAGGGCTGGGATTATGACTGGCTGTTGGTTCTCGGGCTACGATTGGTGGGTAGGGCTGGGATTATGACTGGCTGTTGGTTCTCGGGCTCCGATTGGTGGGTAGGGCTGGGATTCTGACTGGCTGTTGGTTCTCGGGCTCCGATTGGTGGGTAGGGCTGGGATTCTGACTGGCTGTTGGTTCTCGGGCTCCGATTGGTGGGTAGGGCTGGGATTCTGACTGGCTGTTGGTTCTCGGGCTCCGATTGGTGGGTAGAGCTGGGATTTTGATTGGCTGTTGGTTCTCGGGCTCCGATTGGTGGCTAGGGCTGGGATTCTGATTGGCTATTGGTTCTAGGGCTCTGATGGGTGGTTAGGGCTGGGATTCTGATTGGCTGTTAGTTCTCGGGCTCTGATTGGTGGTTAGGGCGGTTAGGGCTGGGATTCTGACTGGCTGTTGGTTCTCGGGCTCTGATTGGTGGGTAGGGCTGGGATTCTGACTGGCTGTTGGTTCTCGGGCTCTGATTGGTGGGTAGGGCTGGGATTCTGACTGGCTGTTGGTTCTCGGGCTCTGATTGGTGGGTAGGGTTGGGATTCTGACTGGCTGTTGGTTCTCGGGCTCTGATTGGTGGGTAGGGCTGGGATTCTGACTGGCTGTTGGTTCTCGGGCTCTGATTGGTGGGTAGGGCTGGGATTCTGACTGGCTGTTGGTTCTCGGGCTCTGATTGGTGGGTAGGGCTGGGATTCTGACTGGCTGTTGGTTCTCGGGCTCTGATTAGTCGGTAGGGCTGGGATTCTGACTGGCTGTTGGTTCTCGGGCTCTGATTGGTGGGTAGGGCTGGGATTCTGACTGGCTGTTGGTTCTCGGGCTCTGATTGGTGGGTAGGGCTGGGATTCTGACTGGCTGTTGGTTCTCGGGCTCTGATTGGTGGTTAGGGATGGGATTCTGACTGGCTGTTGGTTCTCGGGCTCTGATTGGTGGTTAGGGCAGGGATTCTGACTGGCTGTTGGTTCTCGGGCTCTGATTGGTGGTTAGGGCTGGGATTCTGACAGGCTGTTGGTTCTCGGGCTCTGATTGGTGGGTAGGGCTGGGATTCTGACTGGCTGTTGGTTCTCGGGCTGTGATTGGTGGGTAGGGCTGGGATTCTGACTGGCTGTTGGTTCTCGGGCTGTGATTGGTGGTTAGGGCTGGGATTCTGATTGGCTGTTGGTTCTCGGGCTCTGATTGGTGGGTAGGGCTGGGATTCTGATTGGCTGTTGGTTCTCGGGCTCTGATTGGTGGGTAGGGCTGGGATTCTGATTGGCTGTTGGTTCTCAGGCTCTGATTGGTAGTTAGGGCAGGGATTCTGATTGGCTGTTAGTTCTCGGGCTCTGATTGGTGGTTAGGGCGTGTAGGTCTGGGATTCTGACTGGCTGTTGGTTCTCGGGCTCTGATTGGTGGGTAGGGCTGGGATTCTGACTGGCTGTTGGTTCTCGGGCTCTGATTGGTGGTTAGGGCTGGGATTCTGACTGGCTGTTGGTTCTCGGGCTGTGATTGGTGGGTAGGGCTGGGATTCTGACTGGCTGTTGGTTATCGGGCTCTTATTGGTGGGTAGGGCTGGGATTCTGACTGGCTGTTGGTTCTCGGGCTCTGATTGGTGGGTAGGGCTGGGATTCTGATTGGCTGTTGGTTCTCTGGCTCTGATTGGTGGTTAGGGCGGGTAGGGCTGGGATTCTGATTGGCTGTTGGTTCTCGGGTTCTGATTGGTGGGTAGGGCTGGGATTCTGACTGGCTGTTGGTTCTCGGGCTCTGAGTGGTGGGTAGGGCTGGGATTCTGACTGGCTGTTGGTTCTCGTGCTCTGATTGGTGGGTAGGGCTGGGATTCTGACTGGCTGTTGGTTCTCGGGCTCTGATTGGTGGGTAGGGCTGGGATTCTGACTGGCTGTTGGTTCTCGGGCTCTGATTGGTGGTTAGGGCGGGTAGGGCAGGGATTCTGATTGGCTGTTGGTTCTCGGGCTCTGATTGGTGGGTAGGACTGCGATTATGACTGGCTGTTGGTTCTCGGGCTCTGATTGGTCGGTAGGGCTGGGATTCTGACTGGCTGTTGGTTCTCGGGTTCTGATTGGTGGGTAGGGCTGGGATTCTGACTGGCTGTTGGTTCTCGGGCTCTGATTGGTGGGTAGGGCTGGGATTCTGACTGGCTGTTGGTTCTCGGGCTCTGATTGGTGGGTAGGGCTGGGATTCTGAATGGCTGTTGGTTCTCGGGCTCTGATTGGTGGGTCGGGCTGGGATTCTGATTGGCTGTTGGTTCTCGGGCTCTGATTGGTGGGTAGGGCTGGGATTCTGATTGGCTGTTGGTTCTCGGGCTCTGATTGGTGGTTAGGGCGGGTAGGGCTGGGATTCTGATTGGCTGTTGGTTCTCGGGCTGTGATTGGTGGGTAGGGCTGGGATTCTGACTGGCTGTTGGTTCTCGGGCTCTGATTGGTGGTTAGGGCTGGGATTCTGATTGGCTGTTGGTTCTCGGGCTCTGATTGGTGGGTAGGGCTGGGATTCTGACTGGCTGTTGGTTCTCTGGCTGTGATTGGTGGGTAGGGCTGGGATTCTGACTGGCTGTTGGTTCTCGGGCTGTGATTGGTGGTTAGGGCTGGGATTCTGATTGGCTGTTGGTTCTCGGGCTCTGATTGGTGGGTAGGGCTGGGATTCTGATTGGCTGTTGGTTCTCGGGCTCTGATTGGTGGGTAGGGCTGGGATTCTGATTGGCTGTTGGTTCTCGGGCTCTGATTGGTAGTTAGGGCAGGGATTCTGATTGGCTGTTAGTTCTCGGGCTCTGATTGGTGGTTAGGGCGGGTAGGGCTGGGATTCTGACTGGCTGTTGGTTCTCGGGCTCTGATTGGTGGGTAGGGCTGGGATTCTGACTGGCTGTTGGTTCTCGGGCTCTGATTGGTGGGTAGGGCTGGGATTCTGACTGGCTGTTGGTTCTCGGGCTCTGATTGGTGGGTAGGGCTGGGATTCTGACTGGCTGTTGGTTTTCGGGCTCTGATTGGTGGGTAGGGCTGGGATTCTGACTGGCTGTTGGTTCTCGGGCTCTGATTGGTGGGTAGGGCTGGGATTCTGACTGGCTGTTGGTTCTCGGGCTCTGATTGGTGGGTAGGGCTGGGATTCTGACTGGCTGTTGGTTCTCGTGCTCTGACTGGTGGGTAGGGCTGGGATTCTGACTGGCTGTTGGTTCTCGGGCTCTGATTGGTGGGTAGGGCTGGGATTCTGACTGGCTGTTGGTTCTCGTGCTCTGATTGGTGGGTAGGGCTGGGATTCTGACTGGCTGTTGGTTCTCGGGCTCTGATTGGTGGGTAGGGCTGGGATTCTGACTGGCTGTTGGTTCTCGGGCTCTGATTGGTGGGTAGGGCTGGGATTCTGACTGGCTGTTGGTACTCGGGCTCTGATTGGTGGGTAGGGCTGGGACTCTGACTGGCTGTTGGTTCTCGGGCTCTGATTGGTGGGTAGGGCTGGGATTCTGACTGGCTGTTGGTTCTCGGGCTGTGATTGGTGGGTAGGGCTGGGATTCTGACTGGCTGTTGGTTCTCGGGCTGTGATTGGTGGGTAGGGCTGGGATTCTGACTGGCTGTTGGTTCTCGGGCTGTGATTGGTGGGTAGGGCTGGGATTCTGACTGGCTGTTGGTTCTCGGGCTCTGATTGGTGGGTAGGGCTGGGATTCTGACTGGCTGTTGGTTCTCGGGCTCTGATTGGTGGGTAGGGCTGGGATTCTGATTGGCTGTTGGTTCTCGGGCTCTGATTGGTGGTTAGGGCGGATAGGGCTGGGATTCTGATTGGCTGTTGGTTCTCGGGCTCTGATTGGTGGGTAGGGCTGGGATTCTGACTGGCTGTTGGTTCTCGGCTCTGAGAGGTGGGTAGGGCTGGGATTCTGACTGGCTGTTGGTTCTCGTGCTCTGATTGGTGGGTAGGGCTGGGATTCTGACTGGCTGTTGGTTCTCGGGCTCTGAT
This sequence comes from Pleurodeles waltl, assembly GCF_031143425.1. Taxonomy (NCBI): domain Eukaryota; kingdom Metazoa; phylum Chordata; class Amphibia; order Caudata; family Salamandridae; genus Pleurodeles; species Pleurodeles waltl. The sequence continues at coordinate 23,806 of NW_027149984.1, read as the reverse complement.
TGGTGGGTAGGGCTGGGATTCTGACTGGCTGTTGGTTCTCGGGCTCTGATTGGTGGTTAGGGCGGGTAGGGCAGGGATTCTGATTGGCTGTTGGTTCTCGGGCTCTGATTGGTGGGTAGGACTGGGATTCTGACTGGCTGTTGGTTCTCGGGCTCTGATTGGTGGGTAGGGCTGGGATTCTGACTGGCTGTTGGTTATCGGGTTCTGATTGGTGGGTAGGGCTGGGATTCTGACTGGCTGTTGGTTCTCGGGCTCTGATTGGTGGGTAGGGCTGGGATTCTGACTGGCTGTTGGTTCTCGGGCTCTGATTGGTGGGTCGGGCTGGGATTCTGACTGGCTGTTGGTTCTCGGGCTCTGATTGGTGGGTCGGGCTGGGATTCTGACTGGCTGTTGGTTCTCGGGCTCCGATTGGTGGGTCGGGCTGGGATTCTGACTGGCTGTTGGTTCTCGGGCTCCGATTGGTGGGTAGGGCTGGGATTCTGACTGGCTGTTGGTTCTCGGGCTCCGATTGGTGGGTAGGGCTGGGATTCTGACTGGCTGTTGGTTCTCGGGCTGTGATTGGTGGGTAGGGCTGGGATTCTGACTGGCTGTTGGTTCTCGGGCTGTGATTGGTGGGTAGGGCTGGGATTCTGACTGGCTGTTGGTTCTCGGGCTCCGATTGGTGGGTAGGGCTGGGATTCTGACTGGCTGTTGGTTCTCGGGCTCTGATTGGTGGGTAGGGCTGGGATTCTGATTGGCTGTTGGTTCTCGGGCTCTGATTGGTGGTTAGGGCGGATAGGGCTGGGATTCTGATTGGCTGTTGGTTCTCGGGCTCTGATTGGTGGGTAGGGCTGGGATTCTGACTGGCTGTTGGTTCTCGGCTCTGAGAGGTGGGTAGGGCTGGGATTCTGACTGGCTGTTGGTTCTCGGGCTCTGATTGGTGGGTAGGGCTGGGATTCTGACTGGCTGTTGGTTCTCGGGCTCCGATTGGTGGGTCGGGCTGGGATTCTGACTGGCAGTTGGTTCTCGGGCTCCGATTGGTGGGTAGGGCTGGGATTCTGACTGGCTGTTGGTTCTCGGGCTGTGATTGGTGGGTAGGGCTGGGATTCTGACTGGCTGTTGGTTCTCGGGCTGTGATTGGTGGGTAGGGTTGGGATTCTGACTGGCTGTTGGTTCTCGGGCTGTGATTGGTGGGTAGGGCTGGGATTCTGACTGGCTGTTGGTTCTCGGGCTCTTATTGGTGGGTAGGGCTGGGATTCTGACTGGCTGTTGGTTCTCGGGCTCCGATTGGTGGGTAGGGCTGGGATTCTGACTGGCAGTTGGTTCTCGGCCTCCGATTGGTGGGTAGGGCTGGGATTATGACTGGCTGTTAGTTCTCGGGCTGTGATTGGTGGGTAGGGCTGGGATTCTGACTGGCTGTTGGTTCTCGGGCTGTGATTGGTGGGTAGGGCTGGGATTCTGACTGGCTGTTGGTTCTCGGGCTCCGATTGGTGGGTAGGGCTGGGATTATGACTGGCTGTTGGTTCTCGGGCTCAGATTGGTGGGTAGGGCTGGGATTATGACTGGCTGTTGGTTCTCGGGCTCCGATTGGTGGGTAGGGCTGGGATTCTGATTGGCTGTTGGTTCTCGGGCTCTGATTGGTGGTTAGGGCGGATAGGGCTGGGATTCTGATTGGCTGTTGGTTCTCGGGCTCTGATTGTTGGGTAGGGCTGGGATTCTGACTGGCTGTTGGTTCTCGGCTCTGAGAGGTGGGTAGGGCTGGGATTCTGACTGGCTATTGGTTCTCGTGCTCTGATTGGTGGGTAGGGCTGGGATTCTGACTGGCTGTTGGTTCTCGGGCTCTGATTGGTGGGTAGGGCTGGGATTCTGACTGGCTGTTGGTTCTCGGGCTCTGATTGGTGGTTAGGGCGGGTAGGGCAGGGATTCTGATTGGCTGTTGGTTCTCGGGCTCTGATTGGTGGGTAGGACTGGGATTCTGACTGGCTGTTGGTTCTCGGGCTCTGATTGGTGGGTAGGGCTGGGATTCTGACTGGCTGTTGGTTATCGGGTTCTGATTGGTGGGTAGGGCTGGGATTCTGACTGGCTGTTGGTTCTCGGGCTCTGATTGGTGGGTCGGGCTGGGATTCTGACTGGCTGTTGGTTCTCGGGCTCTGATTGGTGGGTCGGGCTGGGATTCTGACTGGCTGTTGGTTCTCGGGCTCTGATTGGTGGGTCGGGCTGGGATTCTGACTGGCTGTTGGTTCTCGGGCTCCGATTGGTGGGTAGGGCTGGGATTCTGACTGGCTCTTGGTTCTCGGGCTCCGATTGGTGGGTAGGGCTGGGATTCTGACTGGCTCTTGGTTCTCGGGCTCCGATTGGTGGGTAGGGCTGGGATTCTGACTGGCTGTTGGTTCTCGGGCTCCGATTGGTGGGTAGGGCTGGGATTCTGACTGGCTGTTGGTTCTCGGGCTCCGATTGGTGGGTAGGGCTGGGATTCTGACTGGCTGTTGGTTCTCGGGCTCCGATTGGTGGGTAGGGCTGGGATTCTGACTGGCAGTTGGTTCTCGGCCTCCGATTGGTGGGTAGGGCTGGGATTCTGACTGGATGTTGGTTCTCGGGCTCCGATTGGTGGGTAGGGCTGGGATTATGACTGGCTGTTGGTTCTCGGGCTCCGATTGGTGGGTAGGGCTGGGATTATGACTGGCTGTTGGTTCTCGGGCTCCGATTGGTGGGTAGGGCTGGGATTATGACTGGCTGTTGGTTCTCGGGCTCCGATTGGTGGGTAGGGCTGGGATTATGACTGGCTGTTGGTTCTCGGGCTCCGATTGGTGGGTAGGGCTGGGATTATGACTGGCTGTTGGTTCTCGGGCTCCGATTGGTGGGTAGGGCTGGGATTCTGACTGGCTGTTGGTTCTCGGGCTCCGATTGGTGGGTAGGGCTGGGATTCTGACTGGCTGTTGGTTCTCGGGCTCCGATTGGTGGTTAGGGCTGGGATTCTGATTGGCTATTGGTTCTAGGGCTCTGATGGGTGGTTAGGGCTGGGATTCTGATTGGCTGTTAGTTCTCGGGCTCTGATTGGTGGTTAGGGCGGGTAGGGCTGGGATTCTGACTGGCTGTTGGTTCTCGGGCTCTGATTGGTGGGTAGGGCTGGGATTCTGACTGGCTGTTGGTTCTCGGGCTCTGATTGGTGGGTAGGGCTGGGATTCTGATTGGCTGTTGGTTCTCGGGCTCTGATTGGTGGGTAGGGCTGGGATTCTGACTGGCTGTTGGTTCTCGGGCTCTGATTGGTGGGTAGGGCTGGGATTCTGACTGGCTGTTGGTTCTCGGGCTCTGATTGGTGGGTAGGGCTGGGATTCTGATTGGCTGTTGGTTCTCGGGCTCTGATTGGTGGGTAGGGTTGGGATTCTGATTGGCTGTTGGTTCTCGGGCTCTGATTGGTGGGTAGGGCTGGGATTCTGACTTGCTGTTGGTTCTCGGGCTCTGATTGGTGGGTAGGGCTGGGATTCTGACTGGCTGTTGGTTCTCGGGCTCTGATTGGTGGGTAGGGCTGGGATTCTGACTGGCTGTTGGTTCTCGGGCTCTGATTGGTGGGTAGGGCTGGGATTCTGACTGGCTGTTGGTTCTCGGGCTCTGATTGGTGGGTAGGGCTGGGATTCTGACTGGCTGTTGGTTCTCGGGCTCCGATTCGTGGGTAGGGCTGGGATTCTGACTGGCTGTTGGTTCTCGGGCTCCGATTGGTGGGTAGGGCTGGGATTCTGACTGGCTGTTGGTTCTCGGGCTCCGATTGGTGGGTAGGGCTGGGATTCTGACTGGCTGTTGGTTCTCGGGCTCCGATTGGTGGGTAGGGCTGGGATTCTGACTGGCTGTTGGTTCTCGGGCTCCGATTGGTGGGTAGGGCTGGGATTCTGTCTGGCTGTTGGTTCTCGGGCTCCGATTGGTGGGTAGGGCTGGGATTCTGACTGGCTGTTGGTTCTCGGGCTCCGATTGGTGGGTAGAGCTGGGATTCTGACTGGCTGTTGGTTCTCGGGCTCCGATTGGTGGGTAGGGCTGGGATTCTGACTGGCTGTTGGTTCTCGGGCTGCGATTGGTGGGAAGGGCTGGGATTCTGATTGGCTGTTGGTTCTCGGGCTCCGATTGGTGGTTAGGGCTGGGATTCTGATTGGCTGTTTTTCTCGGGCTCTGATTGGTGGTTAGGGCTGGGATTCTGATTGGCTGTTAGTTCTCGGGCTCTGATTGGTGGTTAGGGCGGGTAGGGCTGGGATTCTGACTGGCTGTTGGTTCTCGGGCTCTGATTGGTGGGTAGGGCTGGGATTCTGACTGGCTGTTGGTTCTCGGGCTCTGATTGGTGGTTAGGGCTGGGATTCTGACTGGCTGTTGGTTCTCGTGCTCTGATTGGTGGTTAGGGCTGGGATTCTGACTGGCTGTTGGTTCTCGGGCTCTGATTGGTGGGTAGGGCTGGGATTCTGACTGGCTGTTGGTTCTCGGGCTCTGATTGGTGGGTAGGGCTGGGATTCTGATTGGCTGTTGGTTCTCAGGCTCTGATTGGTGGGTAGGGCTGGGATTCTGATTGGCTGTTGGTTCTCGGGCTCTGATTGGTGGTTAGGGCGGGTAGGGCTGGGATTCTGATTGGCTGTTGGTTCTCGGGCTCTGATTGGTGGGTAGGGCTGGGATTCTGATTGGCTGTTGGTTCTCGTTCTCTGATTGGTGGTTAGGGCTGGGATTCTGATTGCCTGTTGGTTCTCGGGCTCTGATTGGTTAGTAGGGCTGGGATTCTGACTGGCTGTTGGTTCTCGGGCTCTGATTGGTGGGTAGGGCTGGGATTCTGACTGGCTGTTGGTTCTCGGGCTCTGATTGGTGGTTAGGGCTGGGATTCTGACTGGCTGTTGGTTCTCGGGCTCTGATTGGTGATTAGGGCTGGGATTCTGACTGGCTGTTGGTTCTCGGGCTCTGATTGGTGGTTAGGTCAGGGATTCTGACTGGCTGTTGGTTCTCGGGCTCTGATTGGTGGTTAGGGCTGGGATTCTGACTGGCTGTTGGTTCTCGGGCTCTGATTGGTGGGTAGGGCTGGGATTCTGACTGGCTGTTGGTTCTCGGGCTGTGATTGGTGGGTAGGGCTGGGATTCTGACTGGCTGTTGGTTCTCGGGCTGTGATTGGTGGTTAGGGCTGGGATTCTGATTGGCTGTTGGTTCTCGGGCTCTGATTGGTGGGTAGGGCTAGGATTCTGATTGGCTGTTGGTTCTCGGGCTCCGATTGGTGGGTAGGGCTGGGATTCTGATTGGCTGTTGGTTCTCGGGCTCTGATTGGTGTTTAGGGCTGGGATTCTGATTGGCTGTTAGTTCTCGGGCTCTGATTGGTGGTTAGGGCGGGTAGGGCTGGGATTCTGACTGGCTGTTGGTTCTCGGGCTCTGATTGGTGGGTAGGGCTGGGATTCTGACTGGCTGTTGGTTCTCGGGCTGTGATTGGAGGTTAGGGCTGGGATTCTGATTGGCTATTGGTTCTCGGGCTCTGATTGGTGGTTAGGGCTGGGATTCTGACTGGCTGTTGGTTCTCGGGCTCTGATTGGTGGGTAGGGCTGGGATTCTGACTGGCTGTTGGTTCTCGGGCTCTGATTGGTGGGTAGGGCTGGGATTCTGACTGGTTGTTGGTTCTCGGGCTCTGATTGGTGGGTAGGGCTGGGATTCTGATTGGCTGTTGGTTCTCGGGCTGTGATTGGTGGGTAGGGCTGGGATTCTGATTGGCTGTTGGTTCTCGTGCTCTGATTGGTGGGTAGGGCTGGGATTCTGACTGGCTGTTGGTTCTCGGGCTGTGATTGGTGGGTAGGGATGGGATTCTGACTGGCTGTTGGTTCTCGGGCTCTGATTGGTGGGTAGGGCTGGGATTCTGACTGGCTGTTGGTTCTCGGGCTCTGATTGGTGGGTAGGGCTGGGATTCTGACTGGCTGTTGGTTCTCGGGCTCTGATTGGTGGGTAGGGCTGGGATTCTGACTGGCTGTTGGTTCTCGGGCTGTGATTGGTGGGTAGGGCTGGGATTCTGACTGGCTGTTGGTTCTCGGGCTCTGATTGGTGGGTAGGGCTGGGATTCTGACTGGCTGTTGGTTCTCGGGCTCTGATTGGTGGGTAGGGCTGGGATTCTGACTGGCTGTTGGTTCTCGGGCTGTGATTGGTGGGAACGGCTGGGATTCTGACTGGCTGTTGGTTCTCGGGCTGTGATTGGTGGGTAGGGCTGGGATTCTGACTGGCTGTTGGTTCTCGGGCTCTTATTGGTGGGTAGGGCTGGGATTCTGACTGGCTGTTGGTTCTCGGGCTCTGATTGGTGGGTAGGGCTGGGATTCTGATTGGCTGTTGGTTCTCAGGCTCTGATTGGTGGTTAGGGCGGGTAGGGCTGGGATTCTGATTGGCTGTTGGTTCTCGGGCTCTGATTGGTGGGTAGGGCTGGGATTCTGACTGGCTGTTGGTTCTCGGGCTCTGATTGGTGGGTAGGGCTGGGATTCTGACTGGCTGTTGGTTCTCGTGCTCTGATTGGTGGGTAGGGCTGGGATTCTGACTGGCTGTTGGTTCTCGGGCTCTGATTGGTGGGAAGGGCTGGGATTCTGACTGGCTGTTGGTTCTCGGGCTCTGATTGGTGGTTAGGGCGGGTAGGGCAGGGATTCTGATTGGCTGTTGGTTCTCGGGCTCTGATTGGTGGGTAGGGCTGGGATTCAGACTGGCTGTTGGTTCTCGGGCTCTGATTTGTGGGTAGGGCTGGGATTCAGACTGGCTGTTGGTTCTCGGGCTCTGATTGGTGGGTCGGGCTGGGATTCTGACTGGCTGTTGGTTCTCGGGCTCTGATTGGTGGGTCGGGATGGGATTCTGACTGGCTGTTGGTTCTCGGGCTCTGATTGGTGGGTCGGGCTGGGATTCTGACTGGCTGTTGGTTCTCGGGCTCCGATTGGTGGGTCGGGCTGGGATTCTAACTGGCTGTTGGTTCTCGGGCTCCGATTGGTGGGTAGGGCTGGGATTCTGACTGGCTGTTGGTTCTCGGGCTCCGATTGGTGGGTAGGGCTGGGATTCTGACTGGCTGTTGGTTCTCGGGCTCCGATTGGTGGGTTGGGCTGGGATTCTGACTGGCTGTTGGTTCTCGGGCTCCGATTGGTGGGTAGGGCTGGGATTCTGACTGGCTGTTGGTTCTCGGGCTCCGATTGGTGGGTAGGGCTGGGATTCTGACTGGCTGTTGGTTCTCGGGCTCCGATTGGTGGGTAGGGCTGGGATTCTGACTGGCTGTTGGTTCTCGGGCTCCGATTGGTGGGTAGGGCTGGGATTCTGACTGGCTGTTGGTTCTCGGGCTCCGATTGGTGGGTAGGGCTGGGATTCTGACTGGCTGTTGGTTCTCGGGCTCCGATTGGTGGGTAGGGCTGGGATTCTGACTGGCTGTTGGTTCTCGGGCTCCGATTGGTGGGTAGGGCTGGGATTCTGACTGGCTGTTGGTTCTCGGGCTCCGATTGGTGGGTAGGGCTGGGATTCTGACTGGCTGTTGGTTCTCGGGCTCCGATTGGTGGGTAGGGCTGGGATTCTGACTGGCTGTTGGTTCTCGGGCTCCGATTGGTGGGTAGGGCTGGGATTCTGACTGGCTGTTGGTTCTCGGGCTCCGATTGGTGGGTAGGGCTGGGATTCTGACTGGCTGTTGGTTCTCGGGCTCCGATTGGTGGGTAGGGCTGGGATTCTGACTGGCTGTTGGTTCTCGGGCTCCGATTGGTGGGTAGGGCTGGGATTCTGACTGGCTGTTGGTTCTCGGGCTCCGATTGGTGGTTAGGGCTGGGATTCTGACTGGCTGTTGGTTCTCGGGCTCCGATTGGTGGTTAGGGCTGGGATTCTGATTGGCTGTTAGTTCTCGGGCTCTGATTGGTGGTTAGGGCAGGTAGGGCTGGGATTCTGACTGGCAGTCGGTTCTCGGGCTCTGATTGGTGGGTAGGGCTGGGATTCTGACTGGCTGTTGGTTCTCGGGCTCTGATTGGTGGGTAGGGCTGGGATTCTGACTGGCTGTTGGTTCTCGTGCTCTAATTGATGGGTAGAGCTGGGATTCTGACTGGCTGTTGGTTCTCGTGCTCTGATTGGTGGGTAGGGCTGGGATTCTGACTGGCTGTTGGTTCTCGGGCTCTGATTGGTGGGTAGGGCTGGGATTCTGACTGGCTGTTGGTTCTCGTGCTCTGATTGGTGGGTAGGGCTGGGATTCTGACTGGCTGTTGGTTCTCGGGCTGTGATTGGTGGGTAGGGCTGGGATTCTGACTGGCTGTTGGTTCTCGGGTTCTGATTGGTAGGTAGGGCTGGGATTCTGACTGGCTGTTGGTTCTCGGGCTCTGATTGGTGGGTAGGGCTGGGATTCTGACTGGCTGTTGGTTCTCGGGCTGTGATTGGTGGGTAGGGCTAGGATTCTGACTGGCTGTTGGTTCTCGGGCTCTGATTGGTGGGTAGGGCTGGGATTCTGATTGGCTGTTGGTTCTCGGGCTCTGATTGGTGGGTAGGGCTGGGATTCTGATTGGCTGTTTGTTCTCGGCCTCTGATTGGTGGGTAGGGCTGGGATTCTGATTGGCTGTTTGTTCTCGGCCTCTGATTGGTGGGTAGGGCTGGGATTCTGATTGGCTATTGGTTCTCGGGCTCTGATTGGTGGTTAGGGCTGGGATTCTGATTGGCTGTTGGTTCTCGGGCTCTGATTGGTGGGTAGGACTGGGATTCTGACTGGCTGTTGGTTCTCGGGCTCTGATTGGTGGGTAGGGCTGGGATTCTGACTGGCTGTTGGTTATCGGGTTCTGATTGGTGGGTAGGGCTGGGATTCTGACTGGCTGTTGGTTATCGGGCTCTGATTGGTGGGTAGGGCTGGGATTCTGACTGGCTGTTGGTTCTCGGGCTCTGATTGGTGGGTCGGGCTGGGATTCTGACTGGCTGTTGGTTCTCGGGCTCTGATTGGTGGGTCGGGCTGGGATTCTGACTGGCTGTTGGTTCACGGGCTCCGATTGGTGGGTCGGGCTGGGATTCTGACTGGCTGTTGGTTCTCGGGCTCCGATTGGTGGGTAGGGCTGGGATTCTGACTGGCTGTTGGTTCTCGGGCTCCGATTGGTGGGTAGGGCTGGGATTCTGACTGGCTGTTGGTTCTCGGGCTGTGATTGGTGGGTAGGGCTGGGATTCTGACTGGCTGTTGGTTCTCGGGCTGTGATTGGTGGGTAGGGCTGGGATTCTGACTGGCTGTTGGTTCTCGGGCTCCGATTGGTGGGTAGGGCTGGGATTCTGACTGGCTGTTGGTTCTCGGGCTCCGATTGGTGGGTAGGGCTGGGATTCTGATTGGCTGTTGGTTCTCGGGCTCTGATTGGTGGTTAGGGCGGATAGGGCTGGGATTCTGATTGGCTGTTGGTTCTCGGGCTCTGATTGGTGGGTAGGGCTGGGATTCTGACTGGCTGTTGGTTCTCGGCTCTGAGAGGTGGGTAGGGCTGGGATTCTGACTGGCTGTTGGTTCTCGTGCTCTGATTGGTGGGTAGGGCTGGGATTCTGACTGGCTGTTGGTTCTCGGGCTCTGATTGGTGGGTAGGGCTGGGATTCTGACTGGCTGTTGGTTCTCGGGCTCTGATTGGTGGTTAGGGCGGGTAGGGCAGGGATTCTGATTGGCTGTTGGTTCTCGGGCTCTGATTGGTGGGTAGGGCTGGGATTCTGACTGGCTGTTGGTTATCGGGTTCTGATTGGTGGGTAGGGCTGGGATTCTGACTGGCTGTTGGTTCTCGGGCTCTGATTGGTGGGTAGGGCTGGGATTCTGACTGGCTGTTGGTTCTCGGGCTCTGATTGGTGGGTCGGGCTGGGATTCTGACTGGCTGTTGGTTCTCGGGCTCTGATTGGTGGGTCGGGCTGGGATTCTGACTGGCTGTTGGTTCTCGGGCTCCGATTGGTGGGTAGGGCTGGGATTCTGACTGGCTGTTGGTTCTCGGGCTCCGATTGGTGGGTAGGGCTGGGATTCTGACTGGCTGTTGGTTCTCGGGCTCCGATTGGTGGGTAGGGCTGGGATTCTGACTGGCTGTTGGTTCTCGGGCTCCGATTGGTGGGTAGGGCTGGGATTATGACTGGCTGTTGGTTCTCGGGCTCCGATTGGTGGGTAGGGCTGGGATTATGACTGGCTGTTGGTTCTCGGGCTCCGATTGGTGGGTAGGGCTGGGATTATGACTGGCTGTTGGTTCTCGGGCTCAGATTGGTGGGTAGGGCTGGGATTATGACTGGCTGTTGGTTCTCGGGCTCAGATTGGTGGGTAGGGCTGGGATTATGACTGGCTGTTGGTTCTCGGGCTCAGATTGGTGGGTAGGGCTGGGATTATGACTGGCTGTTGGTTCTCGGGCTCCGATTGGTGGGTAGGGCTGGGATTCTGACTGGCTGTTGGTTCTCGGGCTCCGATTGGTGGGTAGGGCTGGGATTCTGACTGGCTGTTGGTTCTCGGGCTCCGATTGGTGGGTAGGGCTGGGATTATGACTGGCTGTTGGTTCTCGGGCTCCGATTGGTGGGTAGGGCTGGGATTCTGACTGGCTGTTGGTTCTCGGGCTCCGATTGGTGGGTAGGGCTGGGATTCTGACTGGCTGTTGGTTCTCGGGCTCCGATTGGTGGGTAGGGCTGGGATTCTGACTGGCTGTTGGTTCTCGGGCTCCGATTGGTGGGTAGGGCTGGGATTCTGACTGGCTGTTGGTTCTCGGGCTCCGATTGGTGGGTAGGGCTGGGATTTTGATTGGCTGTTGGTTCTCGGGCTCCGATTGGTGGTTAGGGCTGGGATTCTGATTGGCTATTGGTTCTAGGGCTCTGATGGGTGGTTAGGGCTGGGATTCTGATTGGCTGTTAGTTCTCGGGCTCTGATTGGTGGTTAGGGCGGGTAGGGCTGGGATTCTGACTGGCTGTTGGTTCTCGGGCTCTGATTGGTGGGTAGGGCTGGGATTCTGACTGGCTGTTGGTTCTCGGGCTCTGATTGGTGGGTAGGGCTGGGATTCTGATTGGCTGTTGGTTCTCGGGCTCTGATTGGTGGGTAGGGCTGGGATTCTGACTGGCTGTTGGTTCTCGGGCTCTGATTGGTGGGTAGGGCTGGGATTCTGATTGGCTGTTGGTTCTCGGGCTCTGATTGGTGGGTAGGGTTGGGATTCTGATTGGCTGTTGGTTCTCGGGCTCTGATTGGTGGGTAGGGCTGGGATTCTGATTGGCTGTTGGTTCTCGGGCTCTGATTGGTGGGTAGGGTTGGGATTCTGATTGGCTGTTGGTTCTCGGGCTCTGATTGGTGGGTAGGGCTGGGATTCTGACTGGCTGTTGGTTCTCGGGCTCTGATTGGTGGGTAGGGCTGGGATTCTGACTGGCTGTTGGTTCTCGGGCTCTGATTGGTGGGTAGGGCTGGGATTCTGACTGGCTGTTGGTTCTCGGGCTCTGATTGGTGGGTAGGGCTGGGATTCTGACTGGCTGTTGGTTCTCGGGCTCTGATTGGTGGGTAGGGCTGGGATTCTGACTGGCTGTTGGTTCTCGGGCTCCGATTCGTGGGTAGGGCTGGGATTCTGACTGGCTGTTGGTTCTCGGGCTCCGATTGGTGGGTAGGGCTGGGATTCTGACTGGCTGTTGGTTCTCGGGCTCCGATTGGTGGGTAGGGCTGGGATTCTGACTGGCTGTTGGTTCTCGGGCTCCGATTGGTGGGTAGGGCTGGGATTCTGACTGGCTGTTGGTTCTCGGGCTCCGATTGGTGGGTAGGGCTGGGATTCTGACTGGCTGTTGGTTCTCGGGCTCCGATTGGTGGGTAGAGCTGGGATTCTGACTGGCTGTTGGTTCTCGGGCTCCGATTGTTGGGTAGGGCTGGGATTCTGACTGGCTGTTGGTTCTCGGGCTGCGATTGGTGGGTAGGGCTGGGATTCTGATTGGCTGTTGGTTCTCGGGCTCCGATTGGTGGTTAGGGCTGGGATTCTGATTGGCTGTTTTTCTCGGGCTCTGATTGGTGGTTAGGGCTGGGATTCTGATTGGCTGTTAGTTCTCGGGCTCTGATTGGTGGTTAGGGCGGGTAGGGCTGGGATTCTGACTGGCTGTTGGTTCTCGGGCTCTGATTGGTGGGTAGGGCTGGGATTCTGACTGGCTGTTGGTTCTCAGGCTCTGATTGGTGGTTAGGGCTGGGATTCTGACTGGCTGTTGGTTCTCGTGCTCTGATTGGTGGTTAGGGCTGGGATTCTGACTGGCTGTTGGTTCTCGGGCTCTGATTGGTGGGTAGGGCTGGGATTCTGACTGGCTGTTGGTTCTCGGGCTCTGATTGGTGGGTAGGGCTGGGATTCTGATTGGCTGTTGGTTCTCAGGCTCTGATTGGTGGGTAGGGCTGGGATTCTGATTGGCTGTTGGTTCTCGGGCTCTGATTGGTGGTTAGGGCGGGTAAGGCTGGGATTCTGATTGGCTGTTGGTTCTCGGGCTCTGATTGGTGGGTAGGGCTGGGATTCTGATTGGCTGTTGGTTCTCGTTCTCTGATTGGTGGTTAGGGCTGGGATTCTGATTGCCTGTTGGTTCTCGGGCTCTGATTGGTCAGTAGGGCTGGGATTCTGACTGGCTGTTGGTTCTCGGGCTCTGATTGGTGGGTAGGGCTGGGATTCTGACTGGCTGTTGGTTCTCGGGCTCTGATTGGTGGTTAGGGCTGGGATTCTGACTGGCTGTTGGTTCTCGGGCTCTGATTGGTGATTAGGGCTGGGATTCTGACTGGCTGTTGGTTCTCGGGCTCTGATTGGTGGTTAGGTCAGGGATTCTGACTGGCTGTTGGTTCTCGGGCTCTGATTGGTGGTTAGGGCTGGGATTCTGACTGGCTGTTGGTTCTCGGGCTCTGATTGGTAGGTAGGGCTGGGATTCTGACTGGCTGTTGGTTCTCGGGCTGTGATTGGTGGGTAGGGCTGGGATTCTGACTGGCTGTTGGTTCTCGGGCTGTGATTGGTGGTTAGGGCTGGGATTCTGATTGGCTGTTGGTTCTCGGGCTCTGATTGGTGGGTAGGGCTGGGATTCTGATTGGCTGTTGGTTCTCGGGCTCTGATTGGTGGGTAGGGCTGGGATTCTGATTGGCTGTTGGTTCTCGGGCTCTGATTGGTGTTTAGGGCTGGGATTCTGATTGGCTGTTAGTTCTCGGGCTCTGATTGGTGGTTAGGGCGGGTAGGGCTGGGATTCTGACTGGCTGTTGGTTCTCGGGCTCTGATTGGTGGGTAGGGCTGGGATTCTGACTGGCTGTTGGTTCTCGGGCTGTGATTGGTGGTTAGGGCTGGGATTCTGATTGGCTATTGGTTCTCGGGCTCTGATTGGTGGTTAGGGCTGGGATTCTGACTGGCTGTTGGTTCTCGGGCTCTGATTGGTGGGTAGGGCTGGGATTCTGACTGGCTGTTGGTTCTCGGGCTCTGATTGGTGGGTAGGGCTGGGATTCTGACTGGTTGTTGGTTCTCGGGCTCTGATTGGTGGGTAGGGCTGGGATTCTGATTGGCTGTTGGTTCTCGGGCTGTGATTGGTGGGTAGGGCAGGGATTCTGATTGACTGTTGGTTCTCGTGCTCTGATTGGTGGGTAGGGCTGGGATTCTGACTGGCTGTTGGTTCTCGGGCTGTGATTGGTGGGTAGGGCTGGGATTCTGATTGGCTGTTGGTTCTCGGGCTCTGATTGGTGGGTAGGGCTGGGATTCTGACTGGCTGTTGGTTCTCGGGCTCTGATTGGTGGGTAGGGCTGGGATTCTGACTGGCTGTTGGTTCTCGGGCTCTGATTGGTGGGTAGGGCTGGGATTCTGATTGGCTGTTGGTTCTCAGGCTCTGATTGGTGGTTAGGGTGGGTAGGGCTGGGATTCTGATTGGCTGTTGGTTCTCGGGCTCTGATTGGTGGGTAGGGCTGGGATTCTGACTGGCTGTTGGTTCTCGGGCTCTGATTGGTGGGTAGGGCTGGGATTCTGACTGGCTGTTGGTTCTCGTGCTCTGATTGGTGGGTAGGGCTGGGATTCTGACTGGCTGTTGGTTCTCGGGCTCTGATTGGTGGGTAGGGCTGGGATTCTGACTGGCTGTTGGTTCTCGGGCTCTGATTGGTGGTTAGGGCGGGTAGGGCAGGGATTCTGATTGGCTGTTGGTTCTCGGGCTCTGATTGGTGGGTAGGGCTGGGATTCAGACTGGCTGTTGGTTCTCGGGCTCTGATTTGTGGGTAGGGCTGGGATTCAGACTGGCTGTTGGTTCTCGGGCTCTGATTGGTGGGTCGGGCTGGGATTCTGACTGGCTGTTGGTTCTCGGGCTCTGATTGGTGGGTCGGGATAGGATTCTGACTGGCTGTTGGTTCTCGGGCTCTGATTGGTGGGTCGGGCTGGGATTCTGACTGGCTGTTGGTTCTCGGGCTCCGATTGGTGGGTCGGGCTGGGATTCTGACTGGCTGTTGGTTTTCGGGCTCCGATTGGTGGGTAGGGCTGGGATTCTGACTGGCTGTTGGTTCTCGGGCTCCGATTGGTGGGTAGGGCTGGGATTCTGACTGGCTGTTGGTTCTCGGGCTCCGATTGGTGGGTAGGGCTGGGATTCTGACTGGCTGTTGGTTCTCGGGCTCCGATTGGTGGGTAGGGCTGGGATTCTGACTGGCTGTTGGTTCTCGGGCTCCGATTGGTGGGTAGGGCTGGGATTCTGACTGGCTGTTGGTTCTCGGGCTCCGATTGGTGGGTAGGGCTGGGATTCTGACTGGCTGTTGGTTCTCGGGCTCCGATTGGTGGGTAGGGCTGGGATTCTGACTGGCTGTTGGTTCTCGGGCTCCGATTGGTGGGTAGGGCTGGGATTCTGACTGGCTGTTGGTTCTCGGGCTCCGATTGGTGGGTATGGCTGGGATTCTGACTGGCTGTTGGTTCTCGGGCTCCGATTGGTGGGTAGGGCTGGGATTCTGACTGGCTGTTGGTTCTCGGGCTCCGATTGGTGGGTAGGGCTGGGATTCTGACTGGCTGTTGGTTCTCGGGCTCCGATTGGTGGGTAGGGCTGGGATTCTGACTGGCTGTTGGTTCTCGGGCTCCGATTGGTGGTTAGGGCTGGGATTCTGACTGGCTGTTGGTTCTCGGGCTCCGATTGGTGGTTAGGGCTGGGATTCTGACTGGCTGTTGGTTCTCGGGCTCCGATTGGTGGGTAGGGCTGGGATTCTGACTGGCTGTTGGTTCTCGGGCTCCGATTGGTGGGTAGGGCTGGGATTCTGACTGGCTGTTGGTTCTCGGGCTCCGATTGGTGGGTAGAGCTGGGATTCTGACTGGCTGTTGGTTCTCGGGCTCCGATTGGTGGGTAGGGCTGGGATTCTGACTGGCTGTTGGTTCTCGGGCTGCGATTGGTGGGTAGGGCTGGGATTCTGATTGGCTGTTGGTTCTCGGGCTCCGATTGGTGGTTAGGGCTGGGATTCTGATTGGCTGTTTTTCTCGGGCTCTGATTGGTGGTTAGGGCTGGGATTCTGATTGGCTGTTAGTTCTCGGGCTCTGATTGGTGGTTAGGGCGGGTAGGGCTGGGATTCTGACTGGCTGTTGGTTCTCGGGCTCTGATTGGTGGGTAGGGCTGGGATTCTGACTGGCTGTTGGTTCTCAGGCTCTGATTGGTGGTTAGGGCTGGGATTCTGACTGGCTGTTGGTTCTCGTGCTCTGATTGGTGGTTAGGGCTGGGATTCTGACTGGCTGTTGGTTCTCGGGCTCTGATTGGTGGGTAGGGCTGGGATTGTGACTGGCTGTTGGTTCTCGGGCTCTGATTGGTGGGTAGGGCTGGGATTCTGATTGGCTGTTGGTTCTCAGGCTCTGATTGGTGGGTAGGGCTGGGATTCTGATTGGCTGTTGGTTCTCGGGCTCTGATTGGTGGTTAGGGCGGGTAAGGCTGGGATTCTGATTGGCTGTTGGTTCTCGGGCTCTGATTGGTGGGTAGGGCTGGGATTCTGATTGGCTGTTGGTTCTCGTTCTCTGATTGGTGGTTAGGGCTGGGATTCTGATTGCCTGTTGGTTCTCGGGCTCTGATTGGTCAGTAGGGCTGGGATTCTGACTGGCTGTTGGTTCTCGGGCTCTGATTGGTGGGTAGGGCTGGGATTCTGACTGGCTGTTGGTTCTCGGGCTCTGATTGGTGGTTAGGGCTGGGATTCTGACTGGCTGTTGGTTCTCGGGCTCTGATTGGTGATTAGGGCTGGGATTCTGACTGGCTGTTGGTTCTCGGGCTCTGATTGGTGGTTAGGTCAGGGATTCTGACTGGCTGTTGGTTCTCGGGCTCTGATTGGTGGTTAGGGCTGGGATTCTGACTGGCTGTTGGTTCTCGGGCTCTGATTGGTAGGTAGGGCTGGGATTCTGACTGGCTGTTGGTTCTCGGGCTGTGATTGGTGGGTAGGGCTGGGATTCTGACTGGCTGTTGGTTCTCGGGCTGTGATTGGTGGTTAGGGCTGGGATTCTGATTGGCTGTTGGTTCTCGGGCTCTGATTGGTGGGTAGGGCTGGGATTCTGATTGGCTGTTGGTTCTCGGGCTCTGATTGGTGGGTAGGGCTGGGATTCTGATTGGCTGTTGGTTCTCGGGCTCTGATTGGTGTTTAGGGCTGGGATTCTGATTGGCTGTTAGTTCTCGGGCTCTGATTGGTGGTTAGGGCGGGTAGGGCTGGGATTCTGACTGGCTGTTGGTTCTCGGGCTCTGATTGGTGGGTAGGGCTGGGATTCTGACTGGCTGTTGGTTCTCGGGCTGTGATTGGTGGTTAGGGCTGGGATTCTGATTGGCTATTGGTTCTCGGGCTCTGATTGGTGGTTAGGGCTGGGATTCTGACTGGCTGTTGGTTCTCGGGCTCTGATTGGTGGGTAGGGCTGGGATTCTGACTGGCTGTTGGTTCTCGGGCTCTGATTGGTGGGTAGGGCTGGGATTCTGACTGGTTGTTGGTTCTCGGGCTCTGATTGGTGGGTAGGGCTGGGATTCTGATTGGCTGTTGGGTCTCGGGCTGTGATTGGTGGGTAGGGCTGGGATTCTGATTGGCTGTTGGTTCTCGTGCTCTGATTGGTGGGTAGGGCTGGGATTCTGACTGGCTGTTGGTTCTCGGGCTGTGATTGGTGGGTAGGGATGGGATTCTGATTGGCTGTTGGTTCTCGGGCTCTGATTGGTGGGTAGGGCTGGGATTCTGACTGGCTGTTGGTTCTCGGGCTCTGATTGGTGGGTAGGGCTGGGATTCTGACTGGCTGTTGGTTCTCGGGCTCTGATTGGTGGGTAGGGCTGGGATTCTGATTGGCTGTTGGTTCTCAGGCTCTGATTGGTGGTTAGGGCGGGTAGGGCTGGGATTCTGATTGGCTGTTGGTTCTCGGGCTCTGATTGGTGGGTAGGGCTGGGATTCTGACTGGCTGTTGGTTCTTGGGCTCTGATTGGTGGGTAGGGCTGGGATTCTGACTGGCTGTTGGTTCTCGTGCTCTGATTGGTGGGTAGGGCTGGGATTCTGACTGGCTGTTGGTTCTCGGGCTCTGATTGGTGGGTAGGGCTGGGATTCTGACTGGCTGTTGGTTCTCGGGCTCTGATTGGTGGTTAGGGCGGGTAGGGCAGGGATTCTGATTGGCTGTTGGTTCTCGGGCTCTGATTGGTGGGTAGGGCTGGGATTCAGACTGGCTGTTGGTTCTCGGGCTCTGATTTGTGGGTAGGGCTGGGATTCAGACTGGCTGTTGGTTCTCGGGCTCTGATTGGTGGGTCGGGCTGGGATTCTGACTGGCTGTTGGTTCTCGGGCTCTGATTGGTGGGTCGGGATGGGATTCTGACTGGCTGTTGGTTCTCGGGCTCTGATTGGTGGGTCGGGCTGGGATTCTGACTGGCTGTTGGTTCTCGGGCTCCGATTGGTGGGTCGGGCTGGGATTCTGACTGGCTGTTGGTTCTCGGGCTCCGATTGGTGGGTAGGGCTGGGATTCTGACTGGCTGTTGGTTCTCGGGCTCCGATTGGTGGGTAGGGCTGGGATTCTGACTGGCTGTTGGTTCTCGGGCTCCGATTGGTGGGTAGGGCTGGGATTCTGACTGGCTGTTGGTTCTCGGGCTCCGATTGGTGGGTAGGGCTGGGATTCTGACTGGCTGTTGGTTCTCGGGCTCCGATTGGTGGGTAGGGCTGGGATTCTGACTGGCTGTTGGTTCTCGGGCTCCGATTGGTGGGTAGGGCTGGGATTCTGACTGGCTGTTGGTTCTCGGGCTCCGATTGGTGGGTAGGGCTGGGATTCTGACTGGCTGTTGGTTCTCGGGCTCCGATTGGTGGGTAGGGCTGGGATTCTGACTGGCTGTTGGTTCTCGGGCTCCGATTGGTGGGTAGGGCTGGGATTCTGACTGGCTGTTGGTTCTCGGGCTCCGATTGGTGGGTAGGGCTGGGATTCTGACTGGCTGTTGGTTCTCGGGCTCCGATTGGTGGTTAGGGCTGGGATTCTGACTGGCTGTTGGTTCTCGGGCTCCGATTGGTGGTTAGGGCTGGGATTCTGACTGGCTGTTGGTTCTCGGGCTCCGATTGGTGGTTAGGGCTGGGATTCTGATTGGCTGTTAGTTCTCGGGCTCTGATTGGTGGTTAGGGCGGGTAGGGCTGGGATTCTGACTGGCAGTCGGTTCTCGGGCTCTGATTGGTGGGTAGGGCTGGGATTCTGACTGGCTGTTGGTTCTCGGGCTCTGATTGGTGGGTAGGGCTGGGATTCTGACTGGCTGTTGGTTCTCGTGCTCTGATTGATGGGTAGAGCTGGGATTCTGACTGGCTGTTGGTTCTCGGGCTCTGATTGGTGGGTAGAGCTGGGATTCTGACTGGCTGTTGGTTCTCGGGCTCTGATTGGTGGGTAGGGCTGGGATTCTGACTGGCTGTTGGTTCTCGGGCTCTGATTGGTGGGTAGGGCTGGGATTCTGACTGGCTGTTGGTTCTCGGGCTCTGATTGGTGGGTAGGGCTGGGATTCTGACTGGCTGTTGGTTCTCGGGCTCCGATTCGTGGGTAGGGCTGGGATTCTGACTGGCTGTTGGTTCTCGGGCTCCGATTGGTGGGTAGGGCTGGGATTCTGACTTTCTGTTGGTTCTCGGGCTCCGATTGGTGGGTAGGGCTGGGATTCTGACTGGCTGTTGGTTCTCGGGCTCCGATTGGTGGGTAGGGCTGGGATTCTGACTGGCTGTTGGTTCTCGGGCTCCGATTGGTGGGTAGGGCTGGGATTCTGACTGGCTGTTGGTTCTCGGGCTCCGATTGGTGGGTAGAGCTGGGATTCTGACTGGCTGTTGGTTCTCGGGCTCCGATTGTTGGGTAGGGCTGGGATTCTGACTGGCTGTTGGTTCTCGGGCTGCGATTGGTGGGTAGGGCTGGGATTCTGATTGGCTGTTGGTTCTCGGGCTCCGATTGGTGGTTAGGGCTGGGATTCTGATTGGCTGTTTTTCTCGGGCTCTGATTGGTGGTTAGGGCTGGGATTCTGATTGGCTGTTAGTTCTCGGGCTCTGATTGGTGGTTAGGGCGGGTAGGGCTGGGATTCTGACTGGCTGTTGGTTCTCGGGCTCTGATTGGTGGGTAGGGCTGGGATTCTGACTGGCTGTTGGTTCTCAGGCTCTGATTGGTGGTTAGGGCTGGGATTCTGACTGGCTGTTGGTTCTCGTGCTCTGATTGGTGGTTAGGGCTGGGATTCTGACTGGCTGTTGGTTCTCGGGCTCTGATTGGTGGGTAGGGCTGGGATTCTGACTGGCTGTTGGTTCTCGGGCTCTGATTGGTGGGTAGGGCTGGGATTCTGATTGGCTGTTGGTTCTCAGGCTCTGATTGGTGGGTAGGGCTGGGATTCTGATTGGCTGTTGGTTCTCGGGCTCTGATTGGTGGTTAGGGCGGGTAAGGCTGGGATTCTGATTGGCTGTTGGTTCTCGGGCTCTGATTGGTGGGTAGGGCTGGGATTCTGATTGGCTGTTGGTTCTCGTTCTCTGATTGGTGGTTAGGGCTGGGATTCTGATTGCCTGTTGGTTCTCGGGCTCTGATTGGTCAGTAGGGCTGGGATTCTGACTGGCTGTTGGTTCTCGGGCTCTGATTGGTGGGTAGGGCTGGGATTCTGACTGGCTGTTGGTTCTCGGGCTCTGATTGGTGGTTAGGGCTGGGATTCTGACTGGCTGTTGGTTCTCGGGCTCTGATTGGTGATTAGGGCTGGGATTCTGACTGGCTGTTGGTTCTCGGGCTCTGATTGGTGGTTAGGTCAGGGATTCTGACTGGCTGTTGGTTCTCGGGCTCTGATTGGTGGTTAGGGCTGGGATTCTGACTGGCTGTTGGTTCTCGGGCTCTGATTGGTAGGTAGGGCTGGGATTCTGACTGGCTGTTGGTTCTCGGGCTGTGATTGGTGGGTAGGGCTGGGATTCTGACTGGCTGTTGGTTCTCGGGCTGTGATTGGTGGTTAGGGCTGGGATTCTGATTGGCTGTTGGTTCTCGGGCTCTGATTGGTGGGTAGGGCTGGGATTCTGATTGGCTGTTGGTTCTCGGGCTCTGATTGGTGGGTAGGGCTGGGATTCTGATTGGCTGTTGGTTCTCGGGCTCTGATTGGTGTTTAGGGCTGGGATTCTGATTGGCTGTTAGTTCTCGGGCTCTGATTGGTGGTTAGGGCGGGTAGGGCTGGGATTCTGACTGGCTGTTGGTTCTCGGGCTCTGATTGGTGGGTAGGGCTGGGATTCTGACTGGCTGTTGGTTCTCGGGCTGTGATTGGTGGTTAGGGCTGGGATTCTGATTGGCTATTGGTTCTCGGGCTCTGATTGGTGGTTAGGGCTGGGATTCTGACTGGCTGTTGGTTCTCGGGCTCTGATTGGTGGGTAGGGCTGGGATTCTGACTGGCTGTTGGTTCTCGGGCTCTGATTGGTGGGTAGGGCTGGGATTCTGACTGGTTGTTGGTTCTCGGGCTCTGATTGGTGGGTAGGGCTGGGATTCTGATTGGCTGTTGGTTCTCGGGCTGTGATTGGTGGGTAGGGCAGGGATTCTGATTGACTGTTGGTTCTCGTGCTCTGATTGGTGGGTAGGGCTGGGATTCTGACTGGCTGTTGGTTCTCGGGCTGTGATTGGTGGATAGGGCTGGGATTCTGATTGGCTGTTGGTTCTCGGGCTCTGATTGGTGGGTAGGGCTGGGATTCTGACTGGCTGTTGGTTCTCGGGCTCTGATTGGTGGGTAGGGCTGGGATTCTGACTGGCTGTTGGTTCTCGGGCTCTGATTGGTGGGTAGGGCTGGGATTCTGATTGGCTGTTGGTTCTCAGGCTCTGATTGGTGGTTAGGGTGGGTAGGGCTGGGATTCTGATTGGCTGTTGGTTCTCGGGCTCTGATTGGTGGGTAGGGCTGGGATTCTGACTGGCTGTTGGTTCTCGGGCTCTGATTGGTGGGTAGGGCTGGGATTCTGACTGGCTGTTGGTTCTCGTGCTCTGATTGGTGGGTAGGGCTGGGATTCTGACTGGCTGTTGGTTCTCGGGCTCTGATTGGTGGGTAGGGCTGGGATTCTGACTGGCTGTTGGTTCTCGGGCTCTGATTGGTGGTTAGGGCGGGTAGGGCAGGGATTCTGATTGGCTGTTGGTTCTCGGGCTCTGATTGGTGGGTAGGGCTGGGATTCAGACTGGCTGTTGGTTCTCGGGCTCTGATTTGTGGGTAGGGCTGGGATTCAGACTGGCTGTTGGTTCTCGGGCTCTGATTGGTGGGTCGGGCTGGGATTCTGACTGGCTGTTGGTTCTCGGGCTCTGATTGGTGGGTCGGGATAGGATTCTGACTGGCTGTTGGTTCTCGGGCTCTGATTGGTGGGTCGGGCTGGGATTCTGACTGGCTGTTGGTTCTCGGGCTCCGATTGGTGGGTCGGGCTGGGATTCTGACTGGCTGTTGGTTTTCGGGCTCCGATTGGTGGGTAGGGCTGGGATTCTGACTGGCTGTTGGTTCTCGGGCTCCGATTGGTGGGTAGGGCTGGGATTCTGACTGGCTGTTGGTTCTCGGGCTCCGATTGGTGGGTAGGGCTGGGATTCTGACTGGCTGTTGGTTCTCGGGCTCCGATTGGTGGGTAGGGCTGGGATTCTGACTGGCTGTTGGTTCTCGGGCTCCGATTGGTGGGTAGGGCTGGGATTCTGACTGGCTGTTGGTTCTCGGGCTCCGATTGGTGGGTAGGGCTGGGATTCTGACTGGCTGTTGGTTCTCGGGCTCCGATTGGTGGGTAGGGCTGGGATTCTGACTGGCTGTTGGTTCTCGGGCTCCGATTGGTGGGTAGGGCTGGGATTCTGACTGGCTGTTGGTTCTCGGGCTCCGATTGGTGGGTAGGGCTGGGATTCTGACTGGCTGTTGGTTCTCGGGCTCCGATTGGTGGGTAGGGCTGGGATTCTGACTGGCTGTTGGTTCTCGGGCTCCGATTGGTGGGTAGGGCTGGGATTCTGACTGGCTGTTGGTTCTCGGGCTCCGATTGGTGGTTAGGGCTGGGATTCTGACTGGCTGTTGGTTCTCGGGCTCCGATTGGTGGGTAGGGCTGGGATTCTGACTGGCTGTTGGTTCTCGGGCTCCGATTGGTGGGTAGGGCTGGGATTCTGACTGGCTGTTGGTTCTCGGGCTCCGATTGGTGGGTAGGGCTGGGATTCTGACTGGCTGTTGGTTCTCGGGCTCCGATTGGTGGGTAGAGCTGGGATTCTGACTGGCTGTTGGTTCTCGGGCTCCGATTGGTGGGTAGGGCTGGGATTCTGACTGGCTGTTGGTTCTCGGGCTGCGATTGGTGGGTAGGGCTGGGATTCTGATTGGCTGTTGGTTCTCGGGCTCCGATTGGTGGTTAGGGCTGGGATTCTGATTGGCTGTTTTTCTCGGGCTCTGATTGGTGGTTAGGGCTGGGATTCTGATTGGCTGTTAGTTCTCGGGCTCTGATTGGTGGTTAGGGCGGGTAGGGCTGGGATTCTGACTGGCTGTTGGTTCTCGGGCTCTGATTGGTGGGTAGGGCTGGGATTCTGACTGGCTGTTGGTTCTCAGGCTCTGATTGGTGGTTAGGGCTGGGATTCTGACTGGCTGTTGGTTCTCGTGCTCTGATTGGTGGTTAGGGCTGGGATTCTGACTGGCTGTTGGTTCTCGGGCTCTGATTGGTGGGTAGGGCTGGGATTGTGACTGGCTGTTGGTTCTCGGGCTCTGATTGGTGGGTAGGGCTGGGATTCTGATTGGCTGTTGGTTCTCAGGCTCTGATTGGTGGGTAGGGCTGGGATTCTGATTGGCTGTTGGTTCTCGGGCTCTGATTGGTGGTTAGGGCGGGTAAGGCTGGGATTCTGATTGGCTGTTGGTTCTCGGGCTCTGATTGGTGGGTAGGGCTGGGATTCTGATTGGCTGTTGGTTCTCGTTCTCTGATTGGTGGTTAGGGCTGGGATTCTGATTGCCTGTTGGTTCTCGGGCTCTGATTGGTCAGTAGGGCTGGGATTCTGACTGGCTGTTGGTTCTCGGGCTCTGATTGGTGGGTAGGGCTGGGATTCTGACTGGCTGTTGGTTCTCGGGCTCTGATTGGTGGTTAGGGCTGGGATTCTGACTGGCTGTTGGTTCTCGGGCTCTGATTGGTGATTAGGGCTGGGATTCTGACTGGCTGTTGGTTCTCGGGCTCTGATTGGTGGTTAGGTCAGGGATTCTGACTGGCTGTTGGTTCTCGGGCTCTGATTGGTGGTTAGGGCTGGGATTCTGACTGGCTGTTGGTTCTCGGGCTCTGATTGGTAGGTAGGGCTGGGATTCTGACTGGCTGTTGGTTCTCGGGCTGTGATTGGTGGGTAGGGCTGGGATTCTGACTGGCTGTTGGTTCTCGGGCTGTGATTGGTGGTTAGGGCTGGGATTCTGATTGGCTGTTGGTTCTCGGGCTCTGATTGGTGGGTAGGGCTGGGATTCTGATTGGCTGTTGGTTCTCGGGCTCTGATTGGTGGGTAGGGCTGGGATTCTGATT